>NW_027514672.1:0-202500 GCF_048772815.1 Callospermophilus lateralis | reverse complement strand
TCTCCAGAATTTTCATAATATGAAATGTATGTGTCTTATATACACTCCCTAAATTCATTCATGTTCATGTATGTGGATTAATAATCAACTTTTCACAACATTATTCTCAGAAATATTCATTCACCTGAAATATATATTTGTTTCCTAGTACTGAAAACTAACTTCAGTGAAAGGTACATACAAATCCTAATATTTCTACAGTTACTGACCCAGTTTAACATCAATGCAAGTAGATTCCTATGGGACATGATGCATCTTTTGATGTTCATTTTTATTCAACAGTGGTACCTTACTATTTTTCAGTTTTTGCACATCATAGGATACATATTTCATCCACTAGTTAGCAAAATTATAGGCATTTGTTTCACTTTTAATCACTTTCTTCTCCAGAACACATGTATTTCTCTATGTTTTTTGACTGGTCTTTTAATGAGACTTCTTTCCAAATACATTATAATCGATTTCCATAATCATTTTGAAACAAATCTCACACACCCTTCATGATAAACCATAACCCTAAGATGACCATTAGATATATATCTGGTTGGAATGAATGATTGTATATCAATATAACATTTCTGATATATTTTCAGATATCTATTCAATCCATTATTTAAAGTGGATCCAGTTATATTGTTTATTCACAGAATGGTGTATTCTTGCATTATCTCTGCATTCATAGACACAGGGTACGCCTATTTGTACCCCCATACTAATTTATACGTCTTCAAAATATTGCTCCCTGAAATGGTGAAAGAAATACTCATGTCACCAGATCTGCATATACATTTTATCACAGAAATATTCTGGACACAAAAAGCAAAGGTCACATGTACAATTGTATCAAAGCCTAAATGGGAAGTGAACATGGATTACTAAAATCATCCATGTCCATGTTGCCTAATGTTCTCAAATGTCAATTCTATTTGTGACTACATATTTGTTTCCTCTTAAGATTATAAATTCAAGCTCCAGCCTGTTGAAAATGTGTAATCCTATCACTCACTTTATACTTTACTTGATTTCCTAATGTCTTTATTGATATGTGCTTTCATACATGTTTTCCCCAGTTCATCATTGTGACTGACTCTTCACATGTGCTGACATTCACCTTCACTCTCTACCCGAAACCCTATTGTTAAGAACTTTTGGTCCAAATCCTATACTCACTCTTCTTCTTAGCCTACCGAATACCTTCCAAATCCTATCGACTATTGCTTTTTGACTGGATGTTCTGTTCAACATTCAATCATCCAAGTTACAAGGTCCTATGCCATTGTATATTGATTTATCTGAGACAACTGTGCAGGACATAATTCAAAGCTAAGTATCCCACTCAAGGGCCCAATGCCCTTCTGGGCTTCAAATCTTACCAAATTTCTGCTTTCATACTTATATTTCACCTATATACTCTTGTAAATATCGCAGGTTGCCAATACCATTATTCATCCCGCAGAATGATTCCTAACCAAAATCGATGCTATTATTGAACCTAACCATACACTCTTCCCTTAATATAACTTACAGAAGAGCAGGGACAGAGTTCGTCTTACAATATAGTAATGTAGCTGATCTTTCACCGGCTGAGAAACTCAACGATCCATGAAGAAATGATCCTTAGAGAAGATGTAGGCAGCTATGTAGGACCTGAGAGAGCAATAGTCATCTTCCACAGCAAACAACCAGGTCAGGATGAATTGATGTGTCTGAATCAGTCTCTCTCTTCTTATTGTAGAGAAGATGGACCAAACAAGGCCTGTTGTCGCGACCCCTTGCCCGCAAGGAAGACACAACTCAGGAATCTTCTTTCAGCAGTTTATTCAGGTCCTTGATATTTCTTCTAATTCCCTGTCGGATGCCCCTCCCAGCCTTAATAAAGCATCCCAAGCCCCAATGCGAAGCTGCCACGTGGAACTTTCTCACAGGGTGCTGAGAAACCATGCACCAACTCTCCCAAACAAGGAGTTGTTTATTACAGACCACAGTGGATCCAGCGCCATCTTGCAATGGCGACCATAATCTGCAGAAACGGCTCACCACAGCCTGTGTGGAGAGCAGTTCCCGGGTGCCTATGGTCGATGTACAATTCTAACTTCTGAATGTGTCACAGGATGTAGGGGTAACCTCCATCTCATGGGAAACTTCGAAGCATCTGTTAGAACAAAGTGGTTACCAAGGCAGTGACCTCATTCAGTTCCTGAAGGAATTGACCCACCTCACTTCTTTGTTGATGCAATTTGCTGAACTCGGGATCCAGGAAGCCAAGCACACAGGGCCAGTCCCAGTCCCAGTCCCATTGGGTTCACTTGTTTGGATTTACCAAAGACAGAGTCAGTCTTTCTTGGTAAATACTGATCTGTGGATGGTTAAATGCCAGGAAAGCTCTGAAGAGGGGCCTTCCTGAGAAAGCAGGTAGTGACTCCCTGATGGCTCCTGACAACTTTACAGAGTTGGTAATGAAGACCAGATCTGAGACAGGACAGGCCATTTCGTGGGAACATAGTATGGCCAATCAGTCTGAGGACACTCTGGATAGTCACAGACCTACTTGGGTAAAGGAGGTGCCTTTGTGGGTGTGCATGTGAGTTTGGTTTTGTCTCATGTTATGAGAATAGGTAGGAAAGGCAGTTTGTTTGGTTTGGAGTGGACTGTTTTTAATAAGTCATTTGACATGGCGAGTGTTTCTTTGTTTGTGTATCCCACTGTATCCGTGGTTGTAGACCTTTGAAAAGCGAATGCATCAATGGTTGTGTCCTGTCTAATATTAAGTGTCCCAGCGTTCATCCTGCCCAATTTAAGAATGGAGAGTGGCTTGCCTATAGATGGGCAATACCTACTATCTTTCTAAGTTCCTGTTTCTTCGTGAATTCTGGCCACTCTCCTGAATAGGCTCATGGTTTTGTGTCCAACATATGTACCACCACAAGGCTCTGTGACATGGCCATGTACTGATAGCTGAAGGGAATGGGAGAATCTCAGAAAACTCAGATATCAGTGTGACCAGGAAAGTCTTAGTGGAGAAACCCTGCTTTGGGCCTTTTGCTTACTTATGTTTCTATTACCCTGAATGTCAAGAAGGTCTTTACCTCAGGCCACCCCTTTGTGAAGCCTTAAGAAAACTGTTTTTATATGGAAATGAATGGGCATCACCTGTGGCTCTTTGCTTAATTGCTTTGGAATGGGATGTGCTTGAATCAGCCTCTTGTCCTTGTGTGAGGTTGTGGCTTAAATTCTCAGCACCTGATAGATCTAAATAAAAATCCCATGTGCTTCCAAACCAAAATGGCCAAAAGAGCAGTCATTGTGGATAAATTTTTTTGCCTTCTTAGGTTGGGTTCCTGACCTACATCAAGTGAGAATAGGGATCATTTGGGTCAAATGCGTTCTTCAAATCCCTGCAGAGGCTATCCTATAGGTGCTTGGGCTTTCTCATGACTCCAAATCACATAAAGAATATATACCTGACAGCTAGTAGGCCTCAAATTGGAAAAGCGGAACACTTTACCAGCAGGAATATTTGATCACTCCTGGTTCAAAGGAAGAGTACCCAGGCCACCATGATTTTAGGCAAATGAGGGGCAAGTGAGCTTATTTTGGACACATTCTTGGCCTTGCCTCTCATAGAAACCTCCAGCCACAGGGTATGATGAGTGTCTATATGGAAGAAGATGAGTGTCATGTGGGAGTGTTTTGGATTTAAGCGAAGAAAGAGAGAACTGAAATTACTGACATATGGGATCAAAAAGGCAATATAACAATAGATGCTACAGAAATAAAGAGGACAATTAGAAATTATTTTGAAAACCTATATTCCATTAAAATAGAAAGTAGTGAAGACATTGAAAAATTTCTTAAGTCATATGATTTGCACAAACTGAGTCAGGAGGATACACACAATTTAAACAGACCAATATCAATGGATAAAATAGAAGAAGCAATCAAAAGACTACCAACCAAGAAAAGTCCAGGTTCAGATGGGTATACAGCGGAGTTTTACAAGACCTTTAAAAAAGAATTAATACCAATAATTTTCAAGATATTTCAGGAAATAGAAAAAGAGGGAGCTCTGCCAAATTCATTCTATGAGGCCAAGAACACTCTGATTCCGAAACCAGACAAAGACACCTCAAAGAAAGAAAACTACAGACCAATATCTCTGATGAACCTAGATGCAAAAAACCTCAATTAAATTCTGGCGAATTGGATACAAAGGCACATCAAAAAAATTGTGCATCATGATCAGGTAGGATTCATCCCTGAGATGCAAGGACGGTTCAATATACAGAAATCAATAAATGTTATTCACAACATAAATATACTTAAAGATAAGAAGCATATGATCATCTAGATAGATGCAGAAAAATCATTCGACAAAGTAGAGCATCCCTTTATGTTCAAAACATTAGAAAAACCAGGGATAACAGGAACTTACCTCGACACTGTAAAAGCTATCTATGCTAACCCTCAGGCTAGTATCATTCTGAATGGAGAAAAATTGAAGGCATTCCCTCTAAAATCTGGAACAAGACAGGGATGTCCTCTATCACCACTTCTATTCAATATAGTTTTCGAAACTGGCCAGAGTAATTAGACAGACGAAAGAAATTAAAGGCATAAAAATAGAAAAAGAAGAACTAAAATATCACTATTTGCAGATGACATTATTCTTTATATAGAAAACCCAAAAGGGTCTACAAAAAAAACTACTAGAACTAATAAATGAATTCAGCAATGTGGCAGCATATAAAATCAACATGCATAAATCAAAAGCATTTCTGTATATCAGCGACAAAACTTCTGAAACAGAAATGAGGAAAAACACTCCATTCACATATCCTCAAAAAAAAAAAAATCTTGGTAATCAACCTAACAAAAGAGGTGAAATATTTATACAATGCAAACTACAGAACCCTAAAAAGAGAAGTAGAATAAGATCTTAGAAGATGGAAAATATACCCTGTTTATGCATAGGCAGAACTAACATCATCAAAATGGTGATATTACCAAAAGTTCTCTATAGGTTTAACGCAATGCCAATCAAAATCCCAAGGGCATTTCTTGTAGAAATAGAGAAAGCAATCATGAAATTCATATGGAAAAATAAAAGACCCAGAATAGCAAAAGCATTTCTAAGCAGGAAGTGTGAATCAGGCGGTATAGCGATACCAGATTTCAAACTATATTACAGAGCAATAGTAAAAAAAAAAAACAGCATGGTACTGGTACCAAAACAGGCAGGTGGACCAATGGTACAGAATGGAGGACACAGAGACTAATCCAAAAAGCTACAACTGTCTTATATTTGATAAAGGAGCTAAAAGCATGCAATGGAGGAAGGATAGCATCTTCAACAAATGGTGCTGGGAAAACTGGAAATCCATATGTAACAAAATGAAACTGAATCCCTTTCTCTCGCCATGGACAAAAGTTATATCAAAATGGATCAAGGAGCTTTATATCAAATCAGAGACATGGCGTCTGATAGAAGAAAAATTGGCTACGATCTACATACTGTGGTGTTGGGCTCCAAATTCCTCAAAAGGACACCCATAGCACAAGAGTTAATAACTAGAATCAACAAATGGGACTTACTCAAACTAAAAAGGTTTTTCGCAGCAAGAGAAACAATAAGAGAGGTAAATAGGGAACCTACATCCTGGAAACAAATCTTTATTCCTCACACTTCAGATAGAGCCCTAATATCAAGAATATACAAAGAACTCAAAAAATTAGACAATAAGATAACAAATAACCCAATCAACAAATGGGCTAAGGATCTGAACTGACACTTCTCAGAGGAGGACATACAATCAATCAACAAGTACATGAAAAAATACTCACCATCTCCAACAATCAGAGAAATGCAAATCAAAACCACCCTAAGATACCATCTCACTCCAGTAAGATTGGCAGCATTTATGAAGCCAAACAAACACAAGTGCTGGGGAGGATGTGGGGAAAGAGGTACACTTGTACATTACTGGTGGGACTGCAAATTGGTGTAGCCAATTTGGAAAGCAGTATGGAGATTTCTTGGAAAGCTGGGAATGGAACCACCATTTGACCCAGCTATTCCCTTTCTCATTCTATTCCCTAAAGACCTAAAAAGAGCATGCTACAGGGAAACTGCTACATTGATGTTCATAGCACCACAATTCACAATAGCAAGACGGTGGAACCAACCTAGATGCCCTTCAATAGATGAATGGATAAAAAAAAAGTGGCATTTATTCACAACGGAGTATTACTCTGCATTAAAAAATGACAAAATCATAGAATTTGCAGGGAAATGGATGGCATTAGAGGAGATTATGCTAAGTGAAGCTAGCCAAACCCTAGCAAACAAATGCCAAATGTCTTCTTTAATATAAGGAGAGTAACTAAGAACAGAGAAGGGATGAAAAGCATGAGAAGAAAATTAACATTTAACAGGGATGTGAGGTGGGAGGAAAAGTGAGAGAGAAGGGAAATTGCATGGAAATGGAAGGAGAACCTCAGGGTTATAAAAAATTACATACAAGAGGAAGTGAGGGGAAAGGGAAAAATAATACAAGGGGGAAAATTTATTAGAGTAGTGGGATTAGAGAGAGAAGAGGGGAGGAGAGGGCATGGGAGGGGGGATAGTAGAGGATAGGAAAGGCAGAAGAATACAACATACAGTAGTAAGGCAATATGTGAATCAATGGATGTGTAACTGATTTGATTCTGCAATCTGTATACAGGGTAAAAATAGGAGTTCATAACCCACTTGAATCAAAGTGTGAAATATGATACATCAAGAACTATATAATGTTTTGAAGAATCATAAATAAAAATTAAAAAAAAAGAAAACTCACTTAGGTGAATGATGCACGCGAATCCTAATATTTCTACAGTAACTGACCCAGTTTAACATCAATGCAAGTAGATTCCTATGGGACATGACGTACATTTTGACATTCATTTTTATTCAACACTGGTACACTACTATTTCATCAGTTTAAGCACATTATAGGATGTATATTTCATCCACAATTTAGCAAATTTATAGGCATTTGTTTCACTTTCAATCACTTCCTGCTTCAGAACACATGTATTCCTCCATATTTTTTGACTGGTCTTTTCATGAGACTTCTTACCAAACACAATATTTTCCATTTCCATTATCACTTTTGAAGCAAAACTCACACACACTTCATGATAAACAATAACCCTAAGATTACCATTAGATACATAACTGGTTGGAATGACTGATTTTATGTCAATTAATGATTTCTAATATACTTTCAGATATCAATTCAATCTATTATTTAAAGAGGAACCAGTTATATTATTTATTCACAGTAAGTTCTATTCATGCATTATCTCTATATTCATAGACTCAGGGTACACCACTTTGTACCCCCAATACTAATTTATATGTCTTAAAATATTGCTCCCAGTAATAGTGGAAGAAATAATAATGTCACATGATCTACATATATATTTTATCACAATAATATTCTGGGCACAAATGCAAAGGTCACACTTATGATTGTACCAAATCCTAAATGGAAAGTGAACATGGATTACTAAAAACATCCATGTCCAGGTTGCCTAATGCTTTCAAATATCATTCCTATTGGTGACTACCTATTTTTTTCTTCCTAAGATTATGTATTCAATCTCAATCCTGTTGAAAATGTCTAATCCTATCACTCACATTATAATTGCCTGATTTTGTATTGTCTCTATTGATATCTTCTTTCTTATATTTTTTCCAGTTCATCATTGTGACTGACTCTTCACATGTGCTGACATTTACATTCACTCTATAACCAAAACCCTATTGCTAAAGAACATTTGGTCCAAATTTTATACTCACTCTTCTTCCTAAACCTACCGACTATCCTATTTTGAGTGGATGTTCTCTTCTACAATCAATCATCCAAGGTCCAAGGTCCTATGGCATGGATTATCGATTTATCTGAGACAATTTTGCAGAACGTAATTAAAAGCTAAATATCCCAAACAAGGGCCTAATCCCCTTGTGGACTTCAAATCTTACCTAGATTTCTGTTTTCATACTTATATTTCAGCTGTATATTCTTGTAAATATGGCAGTTTTCCAATACCATTATTCATCCAGCAGAATGATTACTAACCCAAATCGAACATGTTATTAACCCTAACCATACACTGTTCCCTCAATTTAACTTTACAGAAGAGCAGGTACAGAGTTCATCTTACAATACAGGAATTTAGGGTATCTTCCACCTGCTGAGAACCTTTGAGGTTCCATGTAGATTTGATCCCTGAAGAAGATGTAGGCAGCAATGAAGGACCTGAGAGAGCAAAAGTCATCTTCCATGGGAAACAACCTTTTAAGGATGAAGGGTTGTGTCTGAATAAGCCTTTCTCTTCTTAATGTAGAGAAGAAGGACCAAACCAGGCCTGTGTGGAGAGATGTTCCCGCAAACTGGTGCGGCCAATTTGGAAAGCAGTATGGAGATTCTGGGGAAGGCTGGGAATGGAACAACAATTTGACCCAGCTATTGCCCTTTTTGGACTATTCCCTTAAGACCTTAAAAGAGTGTACTACAGGGATACTGCCACATCGATGTTCATAGCAGCACAATTCACAATTGCTACACTGTGGAACCAACACAGTTGTCATTCAGTAGATGAATGGATAAAAAAAAAATGTGGCTTCTATACACCCTGGAGTATTACGCAGCACTAAAAAATGACAAAATCATGGAATTTGCAGGAAAATGGATGGTACTAGAGCAGATTATGCTTAGTGACGCTAGTCAATCCTAACAAACAAATACCAAATATCTTCTTTGATATAAGGATTGCAACTAACAACAGAGCAGGGAGGAAGAGCAGGAAGAAAAGATTAACATTAAACAAAGATATGAGGTGGGAGGGAAAGGGAGAGAAAAGGGAAATTGCATGGTAATGGAAGGAGACCCTCATTGTTACACAAAATTACATGTAAGAGGTTGTGAGGGGAATGGGAAAATAAACAAGGAGAGAAATGAATTAGAGTAGATGGGGTAGTGAGAGAAGATGGGAGGGGAGAGGAGGGGGGATAGTAGAGTATTGGAAAGGTAGCAGGATACAAAAGTAACTAATAGGGCATTATGTAAAAATGTGGATGTGTAACCGATGTGATTCTGCAATCTGTATTTGGGGTAAAAATGGGAGTTCATAACCCACTTGAATCTAATGTATGAAATATGATATGTGAAGAGATTTGTAATGTTTTGAACAACCAATAAAAGCAAAAAAGTAGCAATATATATGCCAATCGAAATTCATCATGAAATATATATAATCCACAGATGCAAAAATATTCATTTACTGAACATGGATTTATGTATAATGTTATTCAACTTGGAAGCTCACCCATAGGTAGAATTTTCAGTTCCAACAGCGTTTAGGAGGAGTGATCTCTTCTCACAATTTGTATCTGCCAATTCAGCCACCTCACAAATATATACGTGTGATACCAGATAGGATTTTCTATGTGCATATAAAAATACATGCACCGTATAGGCTACAGAGAAAGGGAGACAGGAATTCACATATTTGTTAACTTTAAAAACACATGTAGAGTTATTTCAACAAAAAATTGACTAGATTTATAACTCCTACACTATATAATGCAAAAGGCAATTCCAACTACACACCATGCCTCCTCTGAACTGCTTGTATTTCTATTCTTTTTGGGTTATTTCTCACCATCATATTAAGATTATTAGTCAGAGTCCAGTAGGGTAGGGGTTAATGTCAGGGATTCAGTATTTCAAATGGAAAATTGGAAAATGACTCCAATGTGTATGTAAACATGTGCTACACAAAAATCTTCCCACTCACATCCAGAGAAGTGCCATGATATTACCTTCGCCCCAAGTAAGACACAATAAGAGGAGAAAAGTGTGAAAATCTGTGATTATGTATCTGAATGGAATATGCTCGGGAGTTCACAACCTTGGAGGTGGTAGAGGAGCTTCCAAAAGTAAGGGACAGGGTAAACACTCCACCAACATGGAGCTCTGCTGGCCTATGACTTCTTGGGAAACTGCCTCTGAGGTTGGGCACTTGAAATATATGTTGTTGTCATGAGCTTTAGCTTCCTTTGTAGTGAGACCATCAAATCTGGGTCTGCATCTATGTGACCTGGAAGACATGGTTTCTTATATTCCAATGAACCTGAGGCAGCAGTGCTGAATTCTCTCTTTGTAGGTAAACTGTGGCCACAGGAAGCCAAGTGTCTCCTGGTGGGGACTGTGAAGACATTTGGTCATCCTTCACATTTTGTGGTGCTTCTTGCTGCTGCACTGGGAATATGGTTTTTGCTTCACAAAATACAAGGAGTTCAACTGGGACAGAGTGCTGGAGAGAGTTCTGTAACGTGTGTTGTGACTCATTTATTTGTTGGTTTTTCCTTTTTTTTTTTTTTTTTTTGAGGAATGACCACCAGGCGATGAATTTCCCTCTTAAAACTGCTTTCATTGTGTCCCGTAGATTCCGATATGTTGTGTCTGTGTTTTCGTTTATCTCTAAGAATTTTTTGATTTCCACCTTTATGTCTTCTGTAACCCATTGATCATTCCGTAACATATCGTTCATTTTCCATGTGATGTAGGACTTTTTCTTCCTTCTTTTATCATTGATTTACTGTTTCATTCCATTATAGTCAGAAAAAATGCATGTTATTATCTCCACCCCTTTATATTTACTGAGGGTTGCCCTATGGCATAATATATGGTCTATTTTTGAGAAGGATCCATGTGCTGCTGAAAAAAAAGTATATCCATTTGATGATGGTTGGTATATTCTATATATTTCAGTTAAGTCTAGGTTATTGATTGTGATATTGAATTCTATATTTTTTTAATTCAACTTTTGTTTGAAATATCTGTCCAATGGTGAGAGAGCTGTGTTGAAGTCACCGATAATTATTGTGTTGTTGTCTATTTGATTCCAGAACTTGAGGAGAATTTGTTTTATGAAGGTCGCAGCACCATTATTTGGTTCATAAATATTGATAATTTTTATGTCTTGTTGGTGAATGATTCCTTTTAAAGTTATATAATATCCATACTTATCCCTTTTGAATAACTTAGTCTTGAAGTCGATTTTATTCTATGTGAGGATGGCCACCCCTGGTTGCTTACGAGGACCGTGTGCATGGTATATTTTTTCCCAACCTTTCACCTTCAGCCTGTGTATGCCTTTTCCATTCAGATGTGTCTCCTGGAGGCAACATATTGTTGGATTTGTTTTTATAATCCAAGTTACCAGCCTATGTCGCTTTATTGGAGAGTACAACCATTAAGGTTTAGAGTTACTATTTATATATGGTTTGTACTGCCAGCCATTTTGATTATTTATTTTTTTTAATTTAGTTTGTTTCTCCATGATTAGCTTTTCCCCCGCCCTCTGTTATTACTGAGGCACTTCCCAGTGTTAGTTTTGGTTGTTGTTTTTCATTTCTTCCTCATGTAGTGTTTTGCTCAAGACACTTTGCAATGCTGGTTTTCTGGCTGCAAATTCTTTTAGCTTTTGTTAATTATGAAATATTTTCATTTTGTTGTCGTACCTGAAGCTTAATTTTGCTGGATACAGAATTATTGGTTGGCATCCATTGTCTTTCAGTATTTGAAATACATTGTTCCAGGATCTTCTCGCTTTCAGCGTCTGTGATGAAAAATCTGTTGTTAACCTTATTGGTTTACCCCTGAATGTCATCTGCCTCCTTTCTCATGTACCTTTTAATAATTTCTCTTTGGTCTGTTTATTGGATATTTTCGTAACAATATGTCTTGACAATGGTCTACTGTGATTTTGTGTGCTCGGTGTCCTGTATGCATCTACAATTCATATATCCGTTTCCTTTTTTATTTCTGGAAAGTTTTCTAAAATTATTTCATTCAGCAGGTTACTCATTCCCTTGGTTTGAATCTCTGTACCTTCCTCTATCCAGATGACTCATAAGTTTGTTTTTTTATGTTATCCCATATCTCTTGGATGTTTTTCTCATGATTTTTTTACCAGTTTTTCGGAGTTGGCTAGACTCCTTTCAAGATGATATATTTTTTCTTCATTATTTGACGTTCTGGCTTCTACTTGCTCCACTCTGTTAGTGATACTCTCAATTGAGTTTTTAATTTGGTTTATCGTTTCCTTCATTTCTAGAATTATTGTTTGATTTCTTTTATAATCTCTATCTCCTGATAAAGACGCTTAACTTCTTCTTTTATCTGTTTATGTAATTCATTTTCAATGTGTTCTTTCACTGTTTGGAATTGCTGTCTCGTATCCTCTTTAAGGTTCCATTCCATCTGTCTAAGGTATTCCTTGAGTTCTTTATATGACCATTTTCCTGATGATTCTAGGTCCTCCTGATTATTTATGTTGTCCTTCATTGTTTGTACACATTTTCATCCTTGCTTTTTTATGCTGCTAATGTTACTTCTTGTTCTGTTTGACTGCTGAGTTACTGCTTACTCTTATAAATTTATTTGAAGCTTGGGAGGAAAGATAGTAGTAGGGATGGGAAGAAGTCACTAAAGAGAATGAGAGTAGGCAGGTAGAATTCAAGGAAGGGAGAATAAGAAAATTGAAAAGAAATGAAAAGACAAAAGAAAAAAAATAGAAAATAAAGAAATAAATAAAATTTTTTAGAAATAATAATGATAATTATAAAAATGAAAATTAAAATTTAAAAGAATCATAAAATAATAAATTTTTAAAATTTTAAAAAATAAAAACATTTAAAAAAGTTACAGAACAACAACAAAAAAATGAAAATGAAAGAAAAAGAAGAAAATAAAAAGAAAATAATAATAATAATACATGCAGTAATAGAGTTCAATTAGCTTCTCTTCCAGTAGGTGGAGCTGTGTGCATTGGGCCAAGCTTCTCCTCTCAATAGGTGGGAAGCAATCACTGTGCAGCAACTCTTTATCCCAGAATGGGCGGATCTCCAATCCTGAGTGTCTAGGGCCTTCTCTTTTGTTTCCTCAAGCCAGGTTCCCCAACCTGTGACGCTCACCACAATACTATGTAATGTTTTGAACAACCATTAATAAAAAGTTTTAAAAAAAGAAAACTAAATTCAGTGAATGATGCACGCGAATCCTAATATTTCTACAGTAACTGACTCAGTTTAACATCAATGCAAGTCGATTCCTATGGGACATGATATGTATTTTGCCGTTCATTTGTATTCAACACTGGTACACTAATATTTCATCAGTTTATGCACATCATTGGATATATATTTCATCCACAATTTAGCAAATTTATAGGCATTTGTTTCACTTTCAATCACTTCCTGCTTCACAACTCATGTATTCCTCCATATTTCTTGACTGGTCTTTTCATGAGACTTCTATCCAAACACATTATTTTCGATTTCCATAATCACTTTTGAAGCAAAACTCACACACACTTTATGATAAACAATAACCCTAAGATTACCATTAGATATATAACTGGTTGGAATGAATGATTGTATGTCAATATATGATATCTTATATATTTTCAGATATCAATTCAATCCATTAATTAAAGTAGAACCAGTTAGATTATTTATTCACAGTATATTCTATTCATCCATTATCTCTATATTCATTGACACAGGGTACACCACTTTGTACCCCCAATACTAATTTATATGTCTTCAAATATTGCTCCCAGAAATGGTGAAAGAAATACTCATATCACATGATCCACAGATACATTTTATCACAATAATTTTCTGGGCAGAAAATGCAAAGGTCACACTTATGATTGTACCAAAGCCTAAATGGAAAGTGAACATAGATTACTAAAAACATCCATGTCCAGGTTGCCTAATGCTTTCAAATGTTATTCCTATTGGTAACTACATATTTTTTTTCTTCCTAAGATTATGCATTCAATCTTAACCATGTTGAAAATGTCTAATCCTATCACTCACATTATAATTGCCTGATTTTGTAATGTCTCTATTGATATCTTTTTTCCTATATTTTCTCCAGTTCATCATTGTGACTGAGTCTTCACATGTGCTGAAATTTACTTTCACTCTATAACCGAAACCCTATTGCTAAAGAACATTTGTTCCAAATTTTATACTCACTCTTCTTCCTAAACCTACAGACTATCTTCCTAATCCTACTGACTCTCCCAATTTGAGTAAATGTTCTCTTCTACAATCAATCATCCAAAGTACAAGGTCCTTTGCAATTGTATATCGCATTATCTGAGACATCTCTGCAGAATGTAATTCAAAGCTAAGTATCCAAATCAAGGGCCTAATGCCCTTCTGTGCTACAAATCTTACATAGATTTCTGTTTTTGTACTTATATTTCACCTCTATAATCTTATAAATATTGCAGGTTACCAATAGCAGTAATCATCCTGCAGAATTATTTATAACCCAAATCGAACAAGGTATTAACCCTAACCATACACTGATCCGTCAATCTAACTTTACAAAAGGGCAGGGTCAGAGTTCATCTTAAAATACAGGAATGTAGGGGATCTTCCACCTGCTGAGAACCTCAAAGGTCCATGCAGATTTGATCCCAGGGAAAGATGCAGGCAGCTATGAAGTACCTGAGAGAGCAAAAGTCACCTTCCATGGGAAACAACCTGGTAAGGATGAAGGGTAGCTTCTGAATAAGCCTCTCTCTTCTTAATGTAGAGAAGATGGACCAAACCAGTCCTGTGTGGTAAGCTGTTCCCGGATGCCTATGGTTGATATACCATTCTAACTTGTGAAAGTATCACAGGAAGTAGGGGCAACCTCCATCATAGGACCATTGGAAGGAACTGTTAGGACAAAGTGGTTGCCAAAGCAGTGATCTCATTAAGATATTGAAGGAAGTAACCTCACCTTACTTCTTTGGTGATGGAAGTCTCAGATCCGGGAAGCCAGGCACCAAGAGCCAGTCCCAGTCCCAGTCTCAGTGTTCTCACTTGTTTGGATTTACCAAGGACAGAGTCAGTCTTTCTTGGTACCTACTGATGTGAGGATGGCCAAATGTCAGGAAAGCTCTGAAAATGGGCCTTTCCTGAGAAACCAGGTAGTGGATCACCGCTGGCTCATGAAAACTTCACAGAGTTGGCCAAGGAGACCAGATCTGACACAGGACAGGCCATTTCAGCGGAACATAGTATGGCCCACCATTCAGAGGACACTCCCGATAGTTACAGACCTACTTGGGGGAAGGAGGTGCCTTTGTGGGTTTGTGTGTGGGTTTGAGGTTTTGTCTCATGTTCTAAGAATAGTTAGGAAAGGTGGTTTGTTTGGTTTGGAGTGAACTGTTTCTGGTAAGACGTTTCGCAAGGCGAGTGTTTCTTTTTCTGTGCATCCACTGTGTCCGTGGTTGTAGACATTAGAAAAGAGAATGCATCAATGGATGTGTCCTGTCTAGTAGAAAGCATTCCAGGATTTATCTTGTCCAGTGTATGAATGGACTGCGGCTTGACTTATGGATGGGCAACATCTACTATCTTCCTAAGTTCCTGTTTTCTTCCTGAAAAATGATCACTCTCAGAATAGGCTCACGATTTTGTTTCCATGATTTGTACCACCTCCAAGCTCTGTGCTTACCAATTGTTCTGTTGCCCTGAATGTGAGGAAGGTCTTTTCTTCAGGCCAAACCTTTGTGAAGCATGAAGAAAACAGTTTTCAAATGGAAATGAAAGGGCATCACCTGTGGCTCTTTACTTAATTTCTTTGGAAAGGGATGTGTCTGAATCAGATTTTTGGCCCTGTGTGAGGTTATGTCTTAGATTCTCAGCACCTGAAGGATCTAAAAAAAAGATCCAATGTGTGCATCTAAAACAAAAATTGCCAAAAGAGCAGTCATTGTGAATGAAGTCTCTTGCCTACCTCTGTAAGGTTCCTGACCTTCATCAAGTGAGACTAGTGATCATTTGGGTCAAATGAGTTCCTCAAAACCCTGCAGAGGCTAGCCCATAGGTGCTTGGTTTTTCTCATGACTCCAATTCACATAAAGAATCTAAACCCCACAGTCAATAGGCCTCAAATTGGAGAAGCAGTGCCGTATTAACGAGTATTAGGGATTAACGTATTAGGGATTCTTTGGGTCAAATGAGTTCTTCAAAGTCCCGCAGAGGTTCTTGTGTTTTCTCATGACTCCAAATCACATAAATAATCTATACCTAAAAGTCAGTAGGCCTCAAATTGGAGAAATAGAGCAGTATTAACGGCAGGCTTATTTGATCACTCGTGGTTCACAGGAAGGGTGTCCAGGCCACCTTGAATATTGGCAAATGAGGGGCAAGGGAGTTTATTTTGGACACTGTCTTTGGCTGTGCCCCTCATGGAAAACTCCTGGCAAAGGTTACGATGAGTGACTATATGGAAGAAGATGAGGGCCATGTGGGAGAGTTTTGGTTTTAATTTTGGTCATTTGTGAGGCGGTTGGAAGAAATGACTTGGTCCACCAGGGCTTGAACTCTGGTGTGATTCCCCTTAGAGACTGGGTTTTGGAACTGACATCAGAGAAGTATTTTCATGAATTTTATTGGGATTTTAGGAGGCCACGCATGAGAGTCGCCCTTGGAAACTGAGATCTAGGCCCAGGGTGGCTTTCCTCAGATCACTGGGAATCTCAGCCAGGATATCACATGATTTTATTCTGAAAGACTTCGGTACCATAGTTGAGAGTCAAAACACACACGTACCTCACATTGTAGACCTCAATGGGCCTGGCTTCATGTGTTCATTTGGCCACTCTTTGGGAAGACTTGCCTGTGAGAGTTCTCCAGAGCATTCACTGAAATGAGCTTCCTCAACATTTAATGTTTTCTGAATGAATTGAAACCAACAGTGCCTCCAACTTCATCCTTGAAAAATGGCTAGAAAAATACCATAAAATTTTGAAAATTCATTGGAGAAGCTTTGTATGTCCTGTTGCTGATCATGAGGGTACCAGACAGTGCCTTGAATTACTGGGTTTCATGAAAATGGTGTAGAACAGAGATTTCAGTATGTTGGAGCCTGCTGAGTAGTGCGCCTAGAGGAGTGGTGGGAAGGTGTGTGAAAGAACATCAGTGGTAGGGCCATGAGGATCTACCATTGGATTCCAAATGGCTTTTGACTGACATGGTGCAGCCAGCAGACCCTTATATGTAAAGGCATCTTGTTATATGGAGAGGTTTCACGGCAATGTTCAGAATGAGGTTGATATGGACAAGGCGGCAATGGGACAAGATATGAGGGATAGAGCCTGGTTGGTGCATTCTCTCGCAGACTCTGACCCACCACTCGTGACAGAACTCCCTCCAGCACTGTGTCCCAGTTGAGCTCCTTGTATTTTGTGACACAAATACCAAACTCCCAGTGCTGCAGCAAAAATACCACAAAACGTTGAGGAGGAACAAATGGCTTCACAGTCCACACGGGGAGACACTTAGTCTCCAGTGGTCACAGTTGACCTACAAAGAGAGGATTCTGCACTGCTTCCTCATGTTTATTGGAAAATAAGAAACCCTATTGCTAAAGAACTTTTGGTCCAAATCATATACTCATTCTTCTTCCTAAACGTACCGACTATCTTTCAAATCCTAATGACTATCCTTTTTTGAGTGGATGTTCTCTTCTACATTCAATCTTCCAAGGTACAGGTCCTATGCCATTGTATATCAAATTTTCTGAGACATCTGTGCAGAACATAATTCAAAGCTAAGTATCCCAATCAAGGGCCCAATGCCCTTCTGGCCTTCAAATCATACCTAGATTTCTGTTTTCATTCTTATATTTCACCTCTATATTTTTGTAAATATCGCAGGTTCCCAATAACATAATTCATCACAGAGAATATTTCCTAACCCAAATTGAACCTGTTATTAACCCTAAATATACACTCTTCCCTCAATCTCATTTTACTGAAAAGCAGGGACAGAGTTGTTCTTAGAATACAGGAAAGTATGGGACCTTCCACCTGCTGAGAACCTCAAAGGTCCATACAGAAATGATACCCAGAGAAGTTGTAGGCAGGTACGAAGGACCTGAGAGAGCAAAAGTCATATTCCATGGCAAGCAACCTGGTCAGGATGAAGCAATGTGTCTGAATCAGCTTTTCTCTTCTTATTGTAGAGAAGATGGATCAAACCAGCCTGTGTGGAGAGCTGTTCCTGGGTGCCTATGGATGATATATCATTCTAACTTGTGAAAGTGTCACAGAAAGTAGGGGAAGCCTCCATCTCATGGGACCCTTGGAAGCAACTCTTAGGACAATGTGGTTTCCAAGGCAGTGGCCTCATTCAGTTCCAAAGAAAGTGACATGCCTCATTTCCTTGGTGATTGAACTCTCTGAACTTGGTATCCAAGAAGCCATGCACCAAGAGACAGTCCAAATCCCAGTCCCAGTGGGCTCACTTGTTTGGATTTTCCAAGGACAGAGTCAGTCTTTCTCGGTAACTACTGCTGTGAGGATAGCCAAATGCCAGGAGAGTTCTGAAGAGGGACATTTCCTGAGAAAGCAGGTAGTGGCTCAACACTTTGTTCCTGACAACTTCACAGAGTTAGCCAAAGAAACCAGATCAGAGAGGTGGTTTGTTTGGTTTGGAGTGAACTGTTTCTAGTAGATTCTTTTACAAGGTGAGTGTTTCTATGTCTGTATATCCCACTGTGTCCCTGGTTGTAGACACTAGAAAAGAGAATGCAACAATGGATGTGTCCTGTCCAGTAGAAAGCTTCCCAGCATTCATCCTGCCCAATTTATGAATGGAGTGTGCCTTGCCTTATGGATGGGCAACACCTACTACCTTCATAAGTCCCTGTTTTCTTCCTGAATTCTGGCCACTCTCCAGAATACACTCATGGTTTTCTGTCCAAGGTATGTACCAACTCCAAGGTCTGTTACATGACCATGTACTGGATAGCTGAAGGGAATGGCCAGCATATCAAAAAACTCAGATATCCGTGTGACCAGGAAAATCTCAGTGTATAAACCTGCTTTGGGCCTTTTGCTTACCTATTGTTCTTTTGCCCTGAATGTCAGGAAAGTCTTTGCCTCAGGCCACCCCTTTGTGAAGCCTGAAGAAAACAGTTTTGAAATGGAAATGAATGGGCATCACCTGTGGCTCTTTGCTTAATTGCTTTGGAAAGGGATGTGTCTGGATCAGGCTCTTGGCCCTGTGTGAGGCTGTGGCTTATATTTTCAGCACCTGATGGATCTAAAGAAAGATCCCATGTGAGCATCCAAAACCAAAATGGCAAAAAGTTTAGTCATTGTTAATGAATTCTATTGCCTACCCCTTTTAGGTTCCTAAAATCCATCAATTGAGAATAGGGATCCTTTGGGTCAAGTGAGTTCTTCAAATCTCTGCAGAGGACCTTGGTTTTCTCATGACTCCAATTCACATAAAGAATCTAAACCCCACAGTCAGAAGGCCTCAAATTGGAGAAATGGAACAGTATTAAGGGCAGGCCTATTTGATCACTTCTGGTTCACAGGAAGGGTGTCCAGGCCTCCCTGAATTTAGGCAAATGAGGTGCAAGGGAGATTATTTTGGACATTGTCTTGGCCTGCGACCCTCATGGAAAACTCCAGCCAGAGGTTATGATGAGTGTCTATATGGGAGAAGATGAGGGCCATGTGGGAGTGTTTTGGTTTTAATTGTTTTTATTTAAGTCGTGGTTGGAAGAGTTGACTGGATCCACCTGGGCTTGAACACTGGTGTGATTCCCCTAGAGACTGAGTTCTGAAACTGACCTCCAAGAAGTATTGCTGTGTATTGTGTTGGGATTTCAGGAGGCCACGCATGAGATTTGCCCTTGGAAACTGAGATCTAGGCCCAGGGTGGCTTTCCACAGAGCACTGGGAATCTCAGGAATGATATTACATGATTTTATTCTTAAAGACGTGGCAGCCATTGTTGCAAGTCAAAACACACATGGACCTCACATTGTAGACCTCAATGGACCTGGCTTCATGTGACCTTTTGGCCTGTCTTTGGGAAGCCTTGCCTGTTAACGTTTTCTAGAGCTTTCATTGAAATGAGCTTTTTCTCCATTTAATGGTTCCTGAGTGAATTGAATCCCACTGTGCCTCCAATGTCATCGTTGAAAAATGGCTAGATAAATACCATTAAATTTTTGAATTCCCATGACCAGGTCGCACTGGAGAAACTTTGTATGTCCTATTGATGATCATGAGTGTATCAGACAGTGCCTTGATTGACTGGTGTTCATGAAAATGGTGTAGAAGAGAGATGCCAGTAATTTGGAACCTGATGAGTAGTCAGCCTAGAGCAGTGGAGTGCAGGTGTGTGTTAAAACATCTGTGGTGGGGTCATTTGGATTTGCATTGGCTTCCAAATGGTTTGTGACTGACATAGTGTAGCCTCTAGATCCTTGTATGTAAAGGCATCTTGTTATATGGAGAGGTTTCAGTGCAATGTTTAGAATCAGATTGCTATGGTCAAGGGGGCAAGCTATGTGGGATAGAAGCCTGGTTGGTGCATTCTCTTGCAGACCCTTACCCACCACACATGACAGAACTCCCTCGAGCACTGTGTCCCAGTTGAACTCCTTGCATTTCGAGAAGCAAATACCAAACTCCCAGTGCAGCTACAAGAAACACCACAAAAGTGGAGGATGATTAAATGTCTTCACAGTCCACACTGGGAGACACTTAGCCCCCATTGGCAACAGTTTACCTACAAAGAGAGAATTCAGCACTGCTGCCTCATATCCATTGGAAAATATGAAACCATGTCCTCCAGGTCACATAGATGCAGACCCAGATTTGATGGTCTCAATACAAAGGAAGCTAAAGCTCCTGAAAACAACATATATTTCAAGTGCCCAACCTCAGAAGCAGTTTCTCAAGAAATCTTTATGCCGGCAGAGCTCCATGTTTGTGGAGTTATTACCCTGTTCTTTGCTTTTGGAAACTCCTCTACCACCTTCAAGTTTGTGAACTCCTGAGCATTTTCCATTCCAGATGTGTATTCACAGATTTTCAAATCTTCTCTAATTGTGTCTTACTTGGGGTGAAGGTAATGTCAAGGCATTGTTCTGAATGAAAGTGGGAAGATTTTTGGGTAGCACATATTTGCATACACATTGCATTCTTTTTTAAGTTTTCCATTGGAAATACTGAATCCCTGACTGTCAGGGGTAGAAGGAATTCTCCTTCAAAGAATAGCCTGACACTTACAAGAAACAACACCCAGGGAGACATCATCTCTTGGAGACATCATTTAGCCATCTGTGTCCCTGAGACATCCTGTGGCCATCTGTCTTCCTGAAATATCCTGAGGTTATCTCACCTTGTGTAGACATCCAGGAACTGCCGATAAGAGAGCTTTCCCATCTCCAGCATATAAAATCCCCTGTGTGAACAATGTATTTTGAAGGTTGATCAGAACTTCTGTCTTGCTGTCATCTCTCGTGTCTCTTGTCCCTTCATTCCTCCCTATCTTGGTTCGCTGCCCACGTTGATGTGTCCTGCCAGCCGGGACATCTGGCACCCACTGACTGGGGCTCGAGCCTTTGAGTCATAGGGAACCCCGTCCTCCTGGAAAACTTGGTCAAGCGGAGCTCACAATTGCCTCAGCAGACACCACCGAGAGACAGATCCAGGAGGAGAGTGGGGATGACGCACGGGGAGTGACCCACCATGGGTCAAGCAGTTTTGTCACATGATTTGTATTTGTCGGGCCTCAAGGATTCCTTCAAGACATGGGGGGCACGTGTTAAGAAAAAGGACTTAAAATTTTTCTTTTCATACATAGGGGAATTGTGTCTATGATTTCACCTTGAAGGGACCATTAATGGTAAAAGATGGCTTAGAGTAGGAGACTGTTTAAAAGATTATTATGAATCCTTTGGACAGAAAAATTGCCTGTTCCCACCTTTTCTTACTGGAAATTAATTAATGAATTTCTTAAAAGTTCACCCTTTGACAATGGTACCTTAAAACTTTTCAGGATTAGGAAAGAGACTATGCAAAAGACCTCTCGTCCCCCCTCGCATGCCCATCAGTTAGTATAGACATATACCATTCTCAGTCTCCCCAGGACCCTGGAAACCTTCCTGGTCCCCCTCAAAATACCACCCTAATGAATAGGGCTCCAATGGTTACCAACCGCCTTTATCCAGTTTTAAATCCTGGAGACACATTGACCCCTGGGGAGAAGGCTAACTTGGAGAAGGAAGCAACTCCCTATGATACAGAAGACCTGCCACTGCTTAGGTCCCAGCCACAGCCTATAGGACTTACACATCCACCTCCCTCCTATATCTCTCCTGCTTTTTGTGCTCTGGCCCTTCAGGGGCCAAATCCCCCCACAAGATATTTTTTCCCCAATTCCCTTGCCTAACCTGGCTCCCTTGGGAGAGTCTGTCCAACATAGACTGGAAGAGATCCAAGTTTAAAAAGAATTAAGATCCCTTGACTCTGAGCTTTATTCATTAGCCTTATTGATGGAGTCAACACAAGCTGGCCCAAAGTGGTCTAATACAAAGGCTAAGCCCCTCCATTTGACTGTTCTCACTTTTCAGTCACCCTCAGTTAGATAGTTAAGCCTGCCCAGGTTGATGTCAAAGACTTAGACGAGGATCAAGAGGCGGAAGCGGGGGAAATGGATCAAGGAGATCAGGACTCAGAGGATGAGGACTTCATCCCTAGGCAGGAAGGAACCCAGAGTGTCTACAAAACATTAAGCCTGCGTTTTCTTGAAAAAACTTAAAAAGTCTTGTGCTCACTATGGACCCATTGCACCCTACACGTAGGCTTTATTAGAAAGCTACATGACACAATGTCTTACTCCCAATGATTGGAAATTTTTAGACGAAGCTACCTTCAATGCCGCAGACTTCCTGTTATGGAATGCAGATTTCAAAGAGCACTGTCAGGTAACTGCTCAGAAAAATTTAACTAAGCCCTCCTCTAATTCCTGGACTTATGTTTAGCTAGTGGGCAATGCGCCTTTTGACACTAAAACTTAACTGGCACGTTTCCCTGCTGGACTTTTGACACAGATTCAGATGGCTGGCTTACATGCTTGGAGACGCCTCCCTCAAAAGGCCTCTGCTACGACTTCCCTGGCAAAAATTCGACAAGGGCCCGACAAGCCTTATAGCGACTTTGTTCCCGGGCTTAAACTAGCTGCGGGATTCTTGCTTGGACCAAGTGAAAGCGAAAGCACCTTTGTAAAACATCTTGCCTTTGAAAATGCCAACCTGGCATGTCAGGATGTTCTTCGACCACATAAGAAAAAAGTGAAACTTTCTGACTTTATTGGACTCTGTGCAGGGTTGGGTGTAGCCCTTGCCATGGGTCTCACCCTCGGTGCCGCCTTTACCAAGGCCTTTCACAATCCTGGCTCACGTAGTTGCTTTACTTGTAAACAACCTGGCCATTTTGCACGTGAGTGTCCGACAGGCAAACAAAGCCTAAGAATAGTGTCTTTTCAAACTGAGGCTAAACTGCCCCCAGCTACCCTTTGCCCTAGATGAGGTAAAGGTCATCACTGGGCCAGTGAGTGTAGATCTAAGACAAATGCCCTCAGCAGCCTATCTCAAAATCCTTCTCCACAATTGCCTCATTCCAATTAGCCACCCCAGGCAGCGCAGGATTGGACCTTTTTGCCGCCACCGATACAATATTAGACTCAATGCAAGGGCCCCAGGTAATACCCACTGGAATTATGGGTCCCACTCCATCTCATATGTGTGCCTTTATTCTTGAAAGAGCCTCTACTACCTTACAAGGTGTTCTTGTCTTCCCTGGCATTAAAGATAATGATTTCACTGGAGAAATAAAAATACTGGCCACAGCTATTAATGGAGTTGCGGCCATCCCAGCAGGAACAAGACTTGCACAATTAATACTCCTTCCCTTGGATTCAGGAGGCACTTCCACCACTCAAACCTACCGAGGGGGACTACCTCCTTGGGCTCCTCTGATGTATATTGGGTTCAGCCCATTTCTCACAATAGACCCACCCTTATCTTACTTATTGAAGGAAAGGAATTCCAAGGAATTCTTGATACTGGAGCTGATGTCACAATTATTTCTCAAAAATACTGGCCAACAGGTTGGCCCCTCACCCCATCCTTGACAGACCTTAAAGGGATAGGACAGTCAAAAAATCCTCTGGTCAGCTCTAGGGCTCTTAGCTGGACTGATAAAGTGGGTAATATGGGAACTGTCACTCCTTTCTTTGTTCCTGACCTTCATCTTAACCTATACGTCCGAGATATTTTGAGTCAAATGTAAGTTATTCTTTCCAGTCCCAATTCCATGGTGACTCATCAAATGCTTCATATGAATTTTGTCCCTGGTACAGGCATGGGGAGACTGAGACAAGGACTGGTTGAGCCTATACAACCCTTACAAAAAACAAATACATATAGACTTGGGTATTTGGATTTTTAGTGTTGGTCCCTGACCCTCCTGTACCCCATGCAGATAAAATTATTTGGGAGACTCAGACTCCTGTGTTGGTGGATCAGTGGCCCCTTACCCAAGAAAAATTGGAGGCTGCCTCCATGTTAGTGCAGGAACAGCTGGCAGCTGGCTATGTAGAGCCATCAAGCTCACCATAGAATAATTCTATTTTTGTTATCAAGAAAAAATCAGGCAAGTGGCGCCTTTTACAAGATTTGTGTGTCATTAATAAAGTTATATGCCTGATGGGAGCACTACAGCCAGGCATTCCCACACCAGTGGCTATTCCCAAAAACTATTGTAAAATGGTTGTTGACTTAAAAGATTGCTTTTTTACCATTGCTTTACATCCTGAGGATAGACCCTATTTTGCCTTTAGTCTCCCTCACATTAATTTTCAGGGCCTTATGCACAGATTTCAATGGAAGGTTCTTCCCCAAGGTATGGCCAACAGCCCTAGTCTTAGCCCAAAATACGTTGCTCAAGCAGTAGACCCTGTGAGAGAGCAATGTTCACAAATTCATATTTTACATTAATTGGATGATTTGTCAATTGCTGCACCTAATATCCATGACGTTAATAATTGTCACCTGGACCTTTACAAAACCCTCACTACCTTGGGACTGCAGATAGCTTCTGATAAGGTTCAAACACAGGACTGTTATACCCATTTGGGCCTTAAACTTCAAGATAATCAGATTCAAATTCCTAAAATACAACTACGTGTGGACCATCTTCACACTCTTAATGATTTTCAAAAATTACTGGGGGATATTAAATGGCTAAGAACATATTTAAAATTACCCACTTGTGTACTTTTGTCCCTTAATTATATTTTGAGAGGTGATTCCCACCCCTCCTCCTCTCAAAAGCTTACACACGAGGCATTACAGGCATTAAACCAAGTCACAGAAGTCATTGCCCAACAGTTTGTTACACAAATTTCTTATAACCTTCCTCTGGTTCTGGTTATTTAACAAACTCCTCATACACCCACAGGAATAATTTGGCAGCGAGATCCACATTTTAAAAATAAAGGCTGCCCCTTGCTTTGGGTCCATTTACCCACCACATCCTCCAAGGTTATTACTGTTAATCTTGCTCAGGTAGCTTCTATTATTATTAAAGGTCATTTGATTCTCGACAACATTTTGGCAAAGAACCTCATAATAATTTAATTCCATATATGAAGGACCAAACCAAATTTTTAATACAGACACGGGATGAATGGGGTATTGCCCTATCAGGCTTTTGGGGAACAATTGATAACCACCTCCCCAATGACCCCCTTTTACATTTTGTCCAGTTACATCCATTTATTTTTCCCAAAATTACTCAAAAGGCTCCCATTCCTCAAGCCCTTAATGTCTTTACAGACGGTTCCAGTAATGGCTGAGCGCTCTTTGTTGTCAATAACCAGCCTACCATCTTTGATACTATCTATCAGTCAGCACAGGTTGTGGAATTGTTTGCCATAACACAAGTTTTTATAATATTTTTTGATAATCCTGTTAATATTTATACAGACAGTGCCTACATTGCTCATTCTGTGCCCCTGCTGGACATTTCCCCCACCATTAAGGCTTCTTCCAATGTGGCCTTTCTTTTTCATCAGCTTCAGCAGCTAATTCAGGCCAGACAACACCCATTTTTCTTAGAACACATCAGGGCACACTCTGATCATCCCAGGCCTCTAACACAAGGTAATGCCCAAGCTGATGCAGCAACTCGTTCCATCTTTCCAATTTTTGTGGGCTCCATTCAAAAGGCCACAGAGTTACACAATCTTCACCATCTAAATTCCAAGAGCCTTCAATTACTTTGTAAAATTACCATGCAACAGGCACGAGAAATAGTAAAAGCATGCCCAGGTTGCACTGTCTCCCTCCCCATTAAACACATGAGAGTTAACCCCCGAGAATTACTGCCCAATCAGTTTTGGAAAATGGATGTTACTCATTTTCCTGAATTTGAAATTACCAAATATATACACGTTTCTATATATATACCTTCAGCGACTTTATTTTTGCATCACCACATTCAGGAGAGGCTACCAAATATGTTCTTTCTCCTCTTACTTCAGCCTTTTCCATAATGGGTAAACCAATACATATTAAAACAGATAATTATCCTGCATATACCTGTGCCAAGTTTAAATAGTTTTGTGCTACCTTGCAAATTCGTCATACTACTGGAATTCCATACAACCCTCAGGGCCAAGGCGTTGTGGAACGTGCCCACCTTACCTTATAGACTTGGATAACCCTCCATAAGGCTTCCGCCCTTGTATTTACCACTCCCAGGCATCGCCTTAACCATGCCTTACTTCCCCTTATTTTTCATACCCTAGACAGTGAAGGCCATTCGGCCGCAGACAGAAACTGGCATCCCTTGTCCAATTCTGTTCGCCCACCTCTTATGTGGTGCAATTCCCTTACAAATAAATGGAAAGGTCCAGATCCTGTTCTCATCTGGGGACGAGGCTCAGCTTGTCTTTTGGACCAAGAGCGATCAGCCCCAAGATGGTTACCAGAATGCCTGGTTAAACAGGTTAATGACTTACCTCAACACAGGGATGGAGGGCCTCCCCCTGAGGACAAATTTTGTTCTTTTTCAGATGCAGCCAACAATCTGTGTGAGGATCCTGATTTAGGCACTTCTGCTTAACAGGTTTGTACATGGAGGCCTTGGCCCTCCACGTTCCAACATCATGGTGTAAGTTTTTGGGCCCCCCTGTGAATGCAAGTGATGATCTTGGACTCAGGCTCCCACTAGTTGGACCGAGACTGCTGACTGCATGACTAAGGTGGCTTACTTCCATGCCGAGGTTGACCATAAACTTGGAGGAGTTCATCAGCTTAAATGGGTATGTGTTAACAAGCCAAAGTTTATTCCCCCTAGTACAAGTAAAGCTCTCCAAAATTCTTCTGCAACCTGTTCGCATACCCAGGCGAGGCATGACTCTTGTTATGTGTCGCCCTCAATTTGTGTTAACAAGCAGGGAGAACAATTTTTTGAAGCCTCCCAAACTAAAACTCATGCAGCAGGGGGGACCACTATTCATTATACCTTCGTTCTATTTGACCAGGGAGTAGAAAGCAAATACACCAAGCTACAGTCAGCTGGTTGCCAAGGCCCTGTCGGTAAACCCTCCTGCTGGCCCATTAAGGCCCCTAAAGGGGTCACTGATGGTGGAAGAACCACTGATGCTGTCAAACATCCTCACATAATCAAACTTTTGAAACCCCAAATCCCTGAGCTCACATATCATCCCTTAATGTTGCCTAAATCTCAGCTCCCAGGTTTAGATACCAATACATTAGATATTTTGGAAACTACCTTCTACTTGCTTAATAATTCCAACCACACCCTTGCTGGTGATTGCTGGCTCTGCATGACAACAGGGGCAATTATGACTATGGCAGTTCCTATTAATTCTATCATAGACAATGATAATACATGCCAACCCGGATTTCCTTTTTAAGTACAACTTATAGGCACTATTACATTATGTCTTTTAGGCGCGATGCAGAATAACACCTATGATATTGATGTTGGAGTTACTTTCTTTGAAAATTGCTCAACATACAAAATTATTCCTCACCCACCCCAACGCTTTGTCCTCCCAATGGCAGAGTTTTAATGGGTGGAGGAAACTTGGCCTTCCCCAGGCTTCCAGCGAATTGGACCGGTGGCTCTGTTCTTGCCTTATTACTCCCTGATATAACTATAGTCCCAGGAGATGAACCTCTACCCATTCCTAGCCTAGACACCTTAGTCAAAAGACACAGGCGGGCAATACAGGCCTTACCACTCATTGCCAGCTTTGGAATAACAGCTGCTGTGGGCACAGGTACACTGGCTTAGGCACAGCTATACACTCTTACCATCGCCTGTCTCAACAACTTATAAATGATGTACAAACTCTATCAGGAACCATTAAAGATCTGCAGGACCAAATAGACTCCCAGGCAGAAGTGTTCCTTCAAAAAGACGAGGCTTAGATTTGCTGACAGATAACCAGGGAGGTATTTGCTTGGGCTTAGGGGAACGATGCTGCTTTTATGCCAATAAATCAGGCATAGTATGCACTAAAATTAAGCACCTTCAATAAGATCTAGAAAGAGATGACGCGAACTATTTGAAAATCCCCTCTGGACTGGGCTTTATGGATTTCTACCCTACCTTCTTCCCCTATTAGGCCCTTTGTTGTGTTTCCTTATAATTGGGTCCATAGGACCCTGCATTATAAATAGGCTGGTACAATTTATTAAAGAACAGATTAATATTTTGGCCTCTAAACCCATACAGGTCCATCATCGTCTGGAGATGGAAGACCGTGCTGCCAACATTTAAAAGGATGTTCTACCCTTCTCACAGGCTTATTTCTTAAGTTTACATCCCCACAGATCTCTCTTTCTTATATAAAAGTATGAGTAACAGCTCTGACCAACTATCTTCTGCCCTTGCCATAACGGTTCGTCCACCATGGGCCCCTCCACTTGGCAGAGGATGCACCCATGGAGTGAGGATGTTATCCCAGTTCATTATTGTGATTGACTCTTCACATGTGCTGACATTTATATTCAATCTCTACGCAAAAGCCTATTGCTAAAGAAATTTTGGTCCCACTCCTATACTCACTCTTGTTTCTAAACCTACCAACTATCATCCTAATCCTACTTACTATCCCTTTTTGACTGGATGTTCTCTTCAACATTCAATCATCGAAGATACAAGGTCCTATGCCATTGTATATCGATTCATCTGAGACGTCTGTGCAGAATATAATTCAAAACTAAGTATCCCACTCGAGCGCCTAATGCCTTACTGGGCTTCAAATCTTACCTAGATTTCTGTTGGTTCCAATACCATTATTCATCTCGCAGAAGGATTCCTAACCCAAATCGAACCTGTTATTAACCCTAACCATACACTGTTCGCTCAATCTCACTTTACAGAAGAGCAGGTACAGAGTTGGTCTTACAATACAAGAATGTAGGGGATCTTCCACCTGCTGAGAACCTCAAAGGTCCATGCAGAAATGATCCCTGGATAAGATGTAGGCAGCTATGGAGGACCTAAGAGAGCAAAAATCATCTTCCATGGCAAAAACCCTGGTCAGGACGAAGGGATGTGTCTGAAACAGCCGCTTTCTTCTTAATATAGAGAAGATGGACCAAACCAGGCCTGTGTGGAGAGCTGTTCCCAGGTGCCTATGGTTGAAATACCATTCTTACTTTTGAAAGTGTCACAGGAAGTAGGGGCAGCCTCCATTTCATGGGACTCTATGAAACAACTGTTAGCACAAAGTGGTTGTCAAGGCAGTGACCTCTTTCAGTTTCTGAAGGAATTGACCTACCTAACTTCCTTGGTGTTTGAAATCTCTGAACTTGGGATCCAGGAAGCAAGGCATCCAGAGCCAGTCCCAGTCTCAGTCACATTGGGCTCACTTGTTTGGATTTACCAAAGATAGGGTCAGTCTTTCTTGGTACCTACTGATGTGAGGATGGCCAAATGCCAGGAGAGCTCTGAAGAGGGGCCTTTCCAGGGAAAGCAGATAGTTGCTCACCAATGGCTCCTGGCAACTTCACAGAGTTGGAAAAGGAGACAAGATCTGAGACCCTACAGGGCATTTCGGTGGAACAGAGTATGGCCCACCAGTCAGAGGACACTCCATATATTCACACACCTACTTGGGAGAAGGAGGTGCCGTTTGAGTATGGGTGTGAGTATGCGGTTTTGTCTCATGTTCTGAGAATAGATAGGAAAGTCGGTTTGTTTGGTTTGGAGTGGACTGTTTCTTGTATGTCATTTGACAAGGCCAGTGTTTCTATATCTGTGTATCCTACTGTGTCCGTGGTTGTAGACATTAGAAAAGACAATGCATCAATGGATGTGTCCTGTCTAATAAAAAGCTCCCATCATTCATCCGGCCCAATTTATGAATGGACTGCAGCTTGCCTTATAGATGGGCAAAACCTATTATCTTCCCAAGTTCCAGTTGTCTTCCTGAATTCTGGAAACTCTCCAGAATAGGCTCATGGTTTTGTGTCCAAGATATAAACCACTTCCACACTCTGTGAAATGGCCATGTACTGAATAGCTGAAGGGAATGGGGGCATCTCAGAAAACTCAGATATCAGTGTGACCAGGAAAGTCTCAGAGGAGAAACCCTGCTTTGGGCCTTTTGCTTGCCTATTGTACTGTTGCCCTTAATGTCAGGATGGTTTTTGCCTCAGGCCATACTCTGTGAAGCGTGAAGAAATTAATTTTCATATGGAAAAGAATGGGCATCACCTGTGGCTCTTTGCTTAATTGCTTTGGAAAGGGATGCGTCTGAATCAGCATCTTGGCCCTGTATGAGGCTGTGGCTTAAATTCTCAGGACCAGATGGATCTAAAGAAAGATCCCATGTGTGCATCCAAAAAAAATGCCAAAAAGTTCAGTTTTGTGGATGAAGTTTCTTGCCTTTCTCTCTTAGTTTCATGACCTTTATCAAGTGAGAATAGGGATCCTTTGGGTCAAATGAGTTCTTGAAAGCCATGCAGAGGTGCTTGGGTTTCCTCATGACTCCAAATCACATGAAGAGTCTATACCTGACAGGCAGTAGGCCTCAAATTGGAGAAGCAGAGCAGTATTAAGAGCTGGCCTACTTGATCACTCCTGGTTCACAGGAAGGGTGTCCAGGCCACAATGACCTTAGGCAAATGAGGGGCAAGGGAGCTTTTTTTGAACACTGTCTTTGGATGTGCCCCTCATGGAAATATCCAGCCACAGTTTATGATGAGTGTATATATGGAAGAATATGAGGGCTATGTGGGAGTGTTTTGGTTTTAATTCTGGTCATTTGTGTGGCGGTTGGGAGATGACTGGGTCCACCGGGGTTTAAACTCTGGTGTGATTCCCCTTAGAGACTGTGTTGTGGAACTGACCTCAGAGAATTATTGCCATGAAATGTGTTGAGATTTTTGGAGGCCACACATGGGAGTCACCCTTGGAAACTGAGATCTAGACCAAGGGTGGCTTTCCACACAGCACAGGGAATCTCAGCAATGATATCATGTGATTTTATTCTGAAAGACTTGGCAGCCATAGTTGAGAGTCAAAACAAACATGGACCTCACATTGTAGACTTCTATGGGCCTGGCTTCATGTAACTTTTTGGCCACTCTTTGGGAAACCTTGCCTGTGAGAGTTCTCTAGAGCATTCATTGAAATGAGCTTCCTCACCATTTAACGGTACCTGAATGAATTGAAACCCAGAGTGCCTCCAAATTCATCCTTGAAAAATGGCTACATAAATACCATGACATTTTTGAAATTCCCATGACCAGGTGGCACTGGACAACCATGAATGTCCTGTTGCTGATTTGAGTGTACCAGACACTGCCTTGATTGACAGGGTTTCATGATAATGATGTAGAACAGAGATATCAGTAAGTTGGAGCCTGCTGATTAGTGGTCGTAGAGAAGTGTTGTGCACGTGTGTGTAAAAAAATCTGTGGTGCGGTCATGTGGATCTGCCATTGGCTTTCAAATGGGTTGTGACTGACATGGAGCAGCCAGCAGAACCTTGTATGTAGAGGCATCTTGTTATATGGAGAAGTTTCAGGGCAATGTTCAGAATCAGGTTGCTATGGTCAAGGGGGCAAGCTATGTGGGATAGAAGCCAGATTTTTGTATTCTCCTGTAGACCCTGACCCACGACACGTGACAGAACTCCCTCCAGCAGTTTGTCCTAGTTGAACTTTTTGAATTTCGTGAAGCAAATACCAAACTCCCAGTGCAGCAGCAAGAAACACCACAAAAAGTGGAAGTGACCAAATAGCTTCACACTCCACATGGGGAGACACTTAGCCCCCAGTGGCCACAATTATCTACAAAGAGAGAATTCAGCACTGCTGCCTAATGTTCATTGGAATATAAGAGACCATGTCCTCCAGGTCACATAGATGCAGACCCAGCTTTGATGGTCTCACTACAAAGGAAGCTAAAGCTCCTGACAACAACATATATTTCAAGTGCCCAACCTCAGAGGCAGTTTCTGAAGAAGTATTTAGGCCAGCAGAGCTCCATGATTGTGGAGTTTACACTGTCCCTTACTTTTGGAAACTGGTCTACCACCTTCAAAGTTCTAAACTCCTGAGCAATTTTCATTCCAGATATATATTCACAGATTTTATAACTCTTCTCCTCAAATTGTGTCTTACTTGGAGCGAAGGAAATGTCAAGGAATTGTTCTGGATGAGAGTGGAAGGATTTTTGTGTAGCACATGTTTGCATACACATTGGATTCATTTTCCAATTTTCCAATTGAAATACTGAATCCCTGACACTACCCCATACCCTACTAGACTCTGTGTACTAATCCTAATATGATGGAGAAAAATAATCCCCAAAAAATTGAAATACAAGCATTTCAAAAAAGGCCTGGTGTATATTTGGACTTGCCTTATGCACTGTATAGGGTAGGAGTTATAAATCTAGTCAATTTTTTTTTGAAATAGTTCTCCAGTTGTTTTTAAAGTTAACCAATATGTGAATTCCTGTCTCCCTTTCGCTGTAGCCTATTCAGCATATGTATTTTTATAAGCACATATACAATCCTACCTGGTACCACACGTACACTCTTTTGTGGTTGCTGACTTGGCAGATACAAATTGTGAGAAGAGATAACTCCTCCTAAATGCTGATGGAACTGAAAATTCAACCTATGGGTGAGTTTCCTAGCTGAACAACATTATATATAAATCCATGTTCAGTAAAATGAATATTTTTGATCTGTGAATGATATATATTTCATGGTGAATTTCAATTGGAATATAGTGCTAATTTTTAATATCTGTATATATATATATATATATATATATATATATATATATATATATATATATATATATATATACTATCCAGATTTTTCAAAATATGAAATATATCTGTCTTATTATACATTTGCTAAATTCATTCATATTCATGTATGTGGATTTATAATTATCTTTTCACAAGATTATTCTCAGAAATATTCATCCACCTGAAATACATATTTGTTTCCTACTACTGAAAACTAACTTCAGTGAATGGTGTATACAAATCCTAATATTTCTTCAGTAACTGACCAAGTTTAACATCAATGCAAGTAGACTCCTATGGAACATGATGTGTATTTTGATGTTAATTTTTTTCAACACTGGTGCATTACAATTTCTTTAGTCTATGCACATCATTGGATATAGATTTCATCCACAAGTTTGCAAATTTATAGGCATTTGTTTCACTTTCAATCACTTTCTACTTCAGAACACATATATTTCTTCATGTTTCTTGACTGGTCTTTTCATGAGACTTCTTTCCAAACACATTATTTTTGATATCCATAAGTACTTTTGAAGCAAATCTCACACACCCTACATGATGAACCATAACCCTAATATTACGATTAGATGTATAACTGGTTAGAATGAATGATTGTATATCAATATATGATTTCTTATATATTTTCAGATATCAATTCAATCCATTATTTAATGTGGAACCAGTTATATTATTTATACACAATATTGTCTATTCATGCATTATCTCTATATTCATAGACACAGGGTACACCTCTTTATACCCCCAATACTAATTTACATGTCTTCAAAATATTCCTCCTTGAAATGGTGGAAGAAATACTCATGTCACCTGACCTATGTATACATTTTATCACAGTAATATTCTGGACACAAAAAGCAAAGGTCACACTTATGATTGTACCAATGTAAAGGTTGGTCGAGCGTTGGAGTAAGAGACCACCAAGAGACTGTCACATGCAACAGCAAAGTGTTTATTGGGGGTCCAGCATGCTGTGGCTCAGAGCTCACTTGAATTTAGCAGAGAGCCCTGAGAACAGCTTAAGCAGAGCTTATATACTTTCCTTAGAGAGGGCAGGGAGTGAAATTTATTGATGGGTCATGGAAAGTGGGCGGTTTGTTTGCAAATGTGTGAGGGAGTACATTCTGCAGTTTGGCAATTGGGGACAGTACATTTGGGGAACAAGATAAGCAAACAGTTCTCAAGATTTCAACAGTGTTTTGTTAAGTATACAGAAAAACAGAAATTGACAAGTACCTATTTTATTATCCTTTCATTCCCCACTTCTTGTTCTGGTTACTTTTAATCATAAAAGTGATCATTGGGGGGTGTCACAATTCATGTCTGCTAGTCGGAAACATTGTTGTCTGATTACCATAAGTTTAACTTGTCCAATTTGAGCTTGGAGAAAAGAAACTACACGGTTGAGCATACAGGGCCCTACAGTTAGCAATAATATGAAGATTATTGAAGGACCGGCCAAGGCTGATGAAAGTGTAGTTACCCACGGGGACTGTGTGTACCAAGACTCAAACCACCCTTTTTGGGCCTCTGTCTCTCGTTGACACTCTTCAAGGCGGTTTTTTTTTAATTTACTCATAGATTCTTTTACAACTCCAGTATCGTCAGCATAAAAACAATATTCTTCCCTCAATGCAGCACAAAGGCCCCTTCTCTCATGAAGAGAAGGTCCAAATGTTGCCTGTTCTGTAAAACTACTTCAGAGAGCGAGGTTAAAGATTCCTGTAAAGCTGTGATGGAGGTTTTTAATATCTTTAAGTTTTGGTCTATTGGTACTTGTCATTGGGTTATTTGTTGTGTCCCATGGACTAGGGCAGTGGTTCCTGTGCCCACCCCTGCAGCAACTCCTATTCCGAATAGGATGGCTAAAGTGAGGAATACAGCTTCCCAGCGGAACCGAGTTTTTTGCCCCCCTATTTGATTTTTAAATGAACCTGTTTAATGATAGAGCACTCTGGGAATCATCTGCACCATTACATAATTAATCACATCTGTTGACCATTTTATGAACCCATTAACAATGTTTAAGTATATAGAATTACACTTTTGTAGGGACAGACAAGGCAAGGCACCTAAGATAGCACCGAAGCTAGGGAAACAATCCTATTTGGTTGCAAACGGATTTAGAGGGCATTGCTTCTGTTGTAATCAATTAATCCGCTGAACCCCAAGTTTAGGTAGTTTCAGAATTTTGTACCCAACATGTAGGTAAAGTGGCTCAGAAGTTCACAGTCTGCAGAAGTTCACAAAAAGCTGTTTTTATTTCTGTTTTATTTCCTCTGTTCTATGCAAGCTTAGTTTTTAAGGACACTTGGGAGGGGGAGAGATTTTGTCTTCTCTTTTTTTTTCTCCCTGCCAGCTATTACCATGGAGCCCAGTTGGTAACTTCTTTATCTTAGAAATGTAGCCATCTTTGTGAAGCCCCAGCTCAAGTCCAGAGGCCTCGTTCACATATTTTGTGAAAAACTAGTAAAGGGGTGTCTAGCATAGCAGAGCTGATTTTTCCAGCCCATTGTACGTAGAACAGGGCAACAAGAAAAGAGGAAATTTATCTACATTGAACTCCTTCATTGGGACTCTTTTGCTAAAAGTCCTAAATTCAGCCATGGTGAAGACTTCTGGAGAAGGTCAGTTAAGAATTTTCTGTGGTCCTGGTACAGAGGGGGAAGACGTGAAAGGCGGGTGGTGAGAGCAGCTCCGTGGATCTGAGAATGAGGAAGAAGAGATGTAAAAGAATAATGGGAAAGGGTTTTGGGATTTTCCTAGCATCAAAAAGTTGAGCAGTAGAACAGATAGACCAGAGGGGAAGATGGGAGTGAGTATCTCAAAAAGCCTGTGAGGGACTTCAAATTCTTAGTAACCTGTTTTCAGTGTTGACAAAGCAACTTTAAAGGCCATTTTCATTACATCTTGGATAGGGGTCTGAGGGCTCTCCTCTGCCTGTTTGAGCTTTGGGTTAGCTGGTAAAAGGACCTGTTGGGACCCGGTGCGGACACTGACAGGAGAAGAGAGGAGTGAGTGGGAAGAGGGGTATCTCAGTACCTGCTACCTCAGCAAGGGGGCAATTGTCTGAGAACTAGCGGTGGTTTGGGTATTTGATCTAGTAATTGGAGAGGAGAAATCAGGTTGCTGAGGTGGGATTGACAGCAGAGCATCTGGAGTAGATGGCAGAGGGTGAGGATCTATTGGAGATGTATAGTTCAGGATTTGAGTGAAGGAGGAAAAAGGCCTCCACATAGGGGAATTTCCTTCCACGCTATTGAGCACTTGCCGCAGTTAAAAAGGTCACACAGAATTTGAGGTTATAGAGACCCCCCTGGGGGCCATCGGTTTTGGTTGTTAATTGGTAATATGCCCAATGCTGTGTACTGAATTTGATGAAAAGTTTGGGTTCCTCTAGGCAGCCCCTATATGCTCACATCCCTATGACTCACAGAAGAAGTCGGCTTTTTCCTCACACAGCCTTGGCTTTTGTGGCTTTGATAACTGCCGGGTAAACATAGTAATCTAGGCTAGCCAACCTGCATCTGGCTCGCGTTTTCCTTCACCCACAATAGCAAAACTCACACACTCTTCCTGATAAACCATAACCCTAATATTACCATTAGATGTTTAACTCGTTGGAATGAATGTATGTATATCAATATAAGATTTCCTGTATATTTTCAGATATCAATTAAATCCATTATTTAAAATTGGAATTAGTTATATTATTTATTCACATTATGATTTATTAATGCATTATCTCTGTATTCATAGATACAGGGTAAACTTATTTGTATCCCGAATACTAATTTATAAGTCTTCAAAATATTGCTCTGAGAACTGGTGGAAGAAATACTCATGTCACCTTATCTACAAATATATTTTATTACAGTAATATTCTGGACACAAAAACCAAAGGTCACACTTATGCTTCTACCAAAATCTAAATGGAAAGTGAGCAGGGATTACTAAAAACATCCACGTTCAGTTTGCCTAATGCTCTCTAATGTCAATCCTATTGGTAATTACATATTTGTTTCTTCCTAAGATTATATATTCTCTCAAGCATGTTGAAATTGTCTAATCCAATCACTCACTTTATACTTTGCCTGATTTCCTAATGTCTCTATTGATATCTGCTTTCCTACATATTTTCACCAGTTCATCATTGTGACTGACTCTTCACATGTGCTGACATTTACAGTCATTCTCTACAAGAAACCCTATTTCTAAAGAACTTTTGGTCCAAATCCTATACTCACTCTTCTTTCAAAATATACCGATTACCTTCCTAATCCTGCCGACTCTTCCTCTTTCACTACATTCAATCATCCAAGGTAAATGGTCCTATACCATTGTATGTCGATTTATCTGAGACAACTGTGCAGAAAGTAATTCAAAGCTAAGTATCCCCATCAAGGGCCCAATGCCCTTCTGGGCTTCAAATCGTACCTATATTTCTGTTTTCATACGTATATTTCTCCTCTATATTCTTATAAATATCGCAGGTTCCCTATACCATTATTAATCCAGCAGAATGATTCCTAATCCAAATTGAACATGTTATTAATACTAACCATACACTGTTTCCTCAATCTAACTTTACAAAAGAGCAGGGACAGAGTTGGTCTTAAAATACAGGAATGTAGGGGATCTTCCACCTGCTGAGAACCTCATAGGTCCATGCAGAAATGATCCCTGGAGAAGATGTATTCAGCTATGAAGGATCTGAGAGGGCAAAAGTCATCATCCATGGCAAACAACTTGATGTGGATTGTCTGAATGAGGCACTCTTTTCTCAATGTAGAGAAGGTGGACCAATCCAGGCCTGTGTTGAGAGCTCTTACAGGGTGCCTATGGTTGATATACCATTCTAACTTGTAAAAGTGTCACAGGAAATAGGGGCAGCCTCCATCGCATGGGACTCTTGGAAGCAACTGTTAGGACATATGGTTACCAAAGCAGTGATCTCATTCAGTTCCTGAAAGAAGTGACCTCACCTCATTTTCTTGTTGATTTAACTCTCTGAACATGGGATCCAGGAAGCCAGGCATCCAGAGCCAGTCCCAGTCCCAGTTTCAGTGTGCTCACTTGATTGGAATTAACAAGGATAGGGTCAGTCATTCTTGGTACCTTCTAATGTGAGGATCGGCAAATGCCATGAAAGCTCTGAAGAGGGGCCTGTCCTGAAAAAGATGGTAGTGGCTCAGCACTGGCTACTGACAACTTCGGAGACTTGCCCAAAAAACCAGATCTGAGACAGGACAGGACATTTCAGGGAAAGTCTGTCAGTCAGAGGACACTCCAGTTAGTCACAGACCTACTTGCTGGAAGGAGGTGCCTTTGTGGGTGTGGGTGTGTGTTTGTGGTTATGTCTCATGGTCTGAGAATAGGTAGGAAAGGCGGTTTGTTTGGTTTGGACTAGACTGCTTCTAGAATGTCATTTGACATGGGGAGTGTTTCTATATCTGTGTATCACACTGTGTCTGTGGATGCAGACATTAAAAAAGAGAATGCATCAATGATTGTTTCCTGTCTAGTAGACAGCTTTCCAGCGTTCATCCTGCCCAATTTATGAATAGAGTGTGGCTAGCCTTATTGATGTGCATCACCTGCTACCTTCCTAAGTTCCTGTTTTCTTCCTGAATTCTGGCCACTCTGCTTTAGGCCTTTTGCTTACCTAATGTTCTGTTGCCCTGAATGTCAGGAAGGTCTTTGCCTCAGGCCACCCTTTTTTGAATCCTGAAGAAAACAGTTTTCAAATGGAAATGAATAGGCATCACCTGTGTTTCTTTGATTAAATGCTTTGGAAAAGGATGTGTCTCAATCAGCCTCTTCACCCTGTGTGAGGCTGTGGCTTAGATTCTCAGCACCTAATTTATCTAAAGAAAGATCCCATATGTGCATCCAAAACCACAATGGCAAAAAGATCAGTGATTGTGGATGAAGTCTCTTGCCTTTCTCTGTTAGGTTCCTGACCTCTATCAAGTGAGAATAGGGATCCTTTGGGTCAAATGAGTTCTTCAAAGCCATGCAGAAGTTCTTGGGTTTTCTCATTACTCCAAATCGCATAAAGAATTTATACCTGACAGTCAGTAGGCCTCAAATTGGACAAGCAGAGCAGTATTAATGGCAGGCCTATTTGATCACTCCTGGTTCACCGGAAGTGTGTCCAGGCCACTCTGACTTTAGGCAAATGAGTGGCAAGGGAGCATATTTTTGACACTGTCTTGAGCTCTGTCCCTCATGGAAACCACCAACCGGAGTTTATGATGAGTGCCTATATGGAAGAAGATGAGGGCCATGTGGGAGTGTTTAGGTTTTAATTTTGGTTATTTGTGTGACAGTTGGAAGAGATGACTGGGTCCACCTTGGCTTGAACTCTGGTGTGATTCCCCTTAGATACTGAGTTCAGGAAATGACATCAGAGAAATATTGCCATGAACTGTTTTGGGATTTTAGGAGGCCACGGATAAGAGTTGCCCTTGGAAACTGATCTAGGGCCAGGTTTGCTTTCCACAGAGCACTAGGAATTTCAGCTAGGATATCACATGATTTTATTCTGAAAAACTTGACAGCCAGAGTTGAGAGGCAAAACACACATGGACCTCACATTGTAAACCTCAATGGGCATGGCTTCATGTGACATTTTGGCCACTCTTTGGGAAGTCTTGCCTGTGATAATTCTCCACAGCTTTCTATGAAATGAGCTTCCTCACCATTTAATGTTTCCTGATAAATACCATGAAATTTTTGAAATTCCCATGAACAGGTGGCACTGGAGAATCATTGGATGTCCTGTTTCTGATCATGAGTGTACCACACAGTGCCTTGATTGACTGGGTTCCATGAAAATGGTGTAGAACAGAGATGCCAGTAACTTGGTGCCTTCTGAGTAGTGGGACTAGAGGAGTGGTGGGCAGGAGTGTGATAAAACATCTGCGGTGGGGCCATGTGGATCTGCCATTGTCTTCAAAATGGCTTGTGACTGACATGGTGCAGCCAACAGACCCTTATAAGTAAAGGCATTTTGTTATATGGAGAGGTTTCAGGGCAATGTTCAGAATCAGGTTGCTATAGTCAAGGGGGCAAGCTATATAGGATAGAAGCCTAGTTGGTGCATTCTCTTGCTGACCCTGTTTCACCACACGTGACAGAACTCCCTCCAGCCCTGTGTCCCAGTTGAATTCCTTGTATTTCGTGAAGCAAATACCAAACTTCCAGTGCAGCTGCAAGAAACACCAGGAAAAATGGAGGATGACCAAATGACTTCACAGTCCACAGGGGGGGAGACACTTAGTCCCCAATGGCCACAGTTGACCTAAAAAGATAGAATTCAGCACTGCTGCCTCATGGTCATTGGAAAATAAGAAACCACTTCCTCCAGGTCACATAGATGCAGACCCAGCTTTGATGGTCTCACTACAAAGGAAGCTAAAGCTCCTGACAACAACATATATTTCATGTGTCCAAACTCAGAGGCTGTTTCTCAATAAGTCTTTATTCCACCAGAACTCCATGTTTGTGGCGTGTTTACCCTGTCCCTTACTTTTGGAATCTCCTCTACCACCTCCAAGTTTGTAAACTCCTGAGCATGTTCCATTCCAGATATATAATCACGGATTTTCAAACTCTTCTCTTCTAATTGTGTCATACTTGGGGCAATGGTTATGTCAAGGCTTTGTTCTGGATGAGTGTGGGAGGATTTTTTGTAGCACATATTTGCCTACTCATTGAATTCTTTTTCTAATTTTCCTTTGGAAGTACTTTATCCCTGACACTACCCCAAACCCTACTAGACTCTGACTACTAATCCTAATATGATGGAGAAAAATAACCCAAACAGATTGGAAATGCAAGCAGTTCAGAAGAGGCATGGTGTACAGTTGGAATTGCCTTTTGCATGATAAAGTGTAGCTGTTGTAAAACTTGTCAATTTTTTGTTGAAATAGTTCTCCATGTGCTTTTAATTTAACAAATAAAAAAAATCCTGTCTCCCTTTCTCTGTAGCCTATTCAGCACATGTAATTTCATATGCACATATAGATTCCTACCTGGTATCACATGTACATTCTTTTGAGATGGCTGATTTGGCAGATACAAATTGTTAGCAGAGATCACTCCTACTAAACGCTGTTGGAACTGAAAATTCAAACTATTCGTGAATTTCCTAGTTGAACAACATTATACATAAATCATGTTGAGTAAAATAAATATATTTGGACCTGTGGATGATATATATTTCACAACAAATTTCGATTGTCATATATATTGCTACTTTTTAATGTCTGTGTGTTATATGTATATCCAAATATATGTGGATGATATATATTTCACAACAAATTTTGATTGTCATATGTATTGCTACTTTTTAATGTCTCTGTGTTATATGTATATATATATATACATATATACACACACACACACTCCAGATTTTTCAAAATATAAAATATATGTGTCTTACTGTACACTCTATCAATTCATTGATGCTCATGTATGTGGATTTATAATCAATATTTCACAAGATTATTCTCAAAAATATTCATCAACCCGAAATACATATTGTTTCCTAGTACTGACAACTAACTTCAGTGAATGGTGCATACAAATCCTAATATTTCTACAGTAACTCATCCTGTTTAACATCAATGCAAGTAGATTCCTATGGGATATGATGTGACTTTTGACATTCATTTTTATTTAACACTGGTACTTTACAATTTCTTCAGTTTATGCACATCATAGGATATATATTTCATCCACAAGTTCGCAAATTATAGGCATTTGTTTCACTTTCAATCACTTCCTGTTTTAGAATACATGTATTCCTCCAGGTTTCTTGACGGGTCTTTCAGTGAGACTTCTTTCCAAACACTTTATTTTCGATTTCCATAATCACTTTTGAAGCAAAACTCACACACCCTTCATGATAATCCATAACCCTAATGTTAACATTAGATGTACAACTGGTTGAAATGAATGAATGTATATCAATATAAGATTTCGTATATATTTTCAGATATTAATTCAATCCATTATTTAAAGTGGAATCAGTTATATTATTTATTCACAGTATCGTCTATTCATGCATTATCTCTATATTCATAGACACAGTATACACCTCATTGAACTCCAGTACTAATTAATACATCTTCAACATATTGCTCCCAGAAATGGTGGAAGAAATACCCATGTCACCTGATCTACATATACATTTTATCACAGTAATATTCAGGACACAAAAAACACAAACGTCACACTTATGATTGTACCAAACCTAAACGGAAATTGAACATGGATTACTAAAAACATCCATGTCCAGGTTGCCTAATGTGCTCAAATGAAAATCCTATTGGTGACTACATATTTGTTTCTTCCAAAGATTATATAATCAAACTCAACCCTTTTGAAAAAGTCTAATCCTGTCACTCACTTTATACTTTGCCTGATTTTGTAATGTCTCAATTGATATCTTCTTTCCTAGATATTTTCCCCAGTTCATCATTGTGACTGAATCTTCACATGTGGTGACACTTACATTCACCCTCTAACCGAAACCCTATTGCTAAAGAACATTTGTTCCAAATCTATTATTCCCTCCTTCCTAAACCTACCGAATATCTTCCTAATCCTAACTTCTATCACTTTTTGACTGGATGTTCTCTTCTACATTCCATCATCCCAGGTACAAGATACTATGCCATTGTATATCGATTTATCTGAGACATCTGTGCAGAAAGTAATTCAAAGCTAAGTATACCAATCAAGGGCCCAATGACCTTCTGGGCTTCAAATCTTACTTAGATTTCTGTTTTCATAATTATATTTCACCTATATATTGTTGTAAATATTGCAGGATCCCAATACCTTTATTCATCCTGTAGAATGATTCCTAACTGAAATTGAATCTGTTATTAACCCAAGCATACACTGTTCCCTCAATCTTACATTACAGAAGAGCAGGGACAGAGTTGGTCTTAAAATACAGGAATGTAGGGGATCTTTAACCTGCTAATAACCACAAAGGTCCTTGCAGAAATGATCCCTGGAGAAGATATAGGCAGCTATGAAGGACCTGAGAGAGCAAAAGTCATCTACCATGGAAAGCAACCTGGTCAGGATGAAGGGTTGAGTCTGAATCATCCTCTCTGATCTTAATGTAGAGAAGATGGACCAAAGCAGGCAATTATGGAGAGCTGTTCATGGGTGCCTATGTTTGATTTATCATTCTAACTTGTGAAAGTGTCACAGAGAGTAGGGGAAGCCTCCATCTCATGGGACCCTTGGAAGCAACTGTTAGGACAAACTGGTTGCCAAGGCAGTGACCTCATTCAGTTCAGGAAGGAAGTGACCTCACCTCACTTCCTTGGTGATGGAATTCTCTGAACTTGGGATTCGGGAAGCCAGGCACCCAAAAGCAGTCCCAATCCAAGTCCCATTGGTCTCACTTGTTTGGATTTACCGAGGACAGGGTCAGTCTTTTGGTACCTACTGATGTGAGGATGGCCAAATGCGAGGAAAGCTCTGAAGAGGGTCCTTTTCTGAGAAAGCAGGTAGTGGCTCAGCGCTCGCTTCTGACAATTTCAGAGAGGTGGCCAAAGAGACCAGATCTGAGATAGGACAGGCCATTTCTGGTGAACATAGCATGGTCCACCACTCAGAGTAAACTCCGGATAGTCACAGACCTACTTGGGGGAAGGAGGTGTCTTTGTGGGTGTGGGTGTGGGTTTGTGGTTTTGTCTCATATTCTGAGAATAGGTAGGAAAGGCGGTTTACTTGGTTTGGAGTGGACAGCTTTTACTAAGTCATTTGACAAGGCGAGTGTTTCTATGTCTGTGTAACCGACTGTGTCCGCGGTTGTAGATATTAGAAAAGAGGATGCATCATTGGATGTGTCCTGTCTAGTAGAAAGCTTCCCAGCATTCATCCTGCCCAATTTATGAATGTACTGCAGCTTGCCTTATCGATGGGCAACACCTGCTATCTTCCTAAGTTCCTGTTTTCTTTCTGAATTCTGGCCACTCTGTAGAATAGGCTCATGGTTTTGTGTCCAAGGTATGTACCACCTCCAATCTCTGTGATATGGCCATGTACTGAATAGCTGAAAGGAATGGCGACCATGTCAGAAAACTCAGATATCAGTGTGACCATTAAAGTCTCAGTGGAGAAACCCTGCTTTGAGCCTTTAGATTACCTATTGTTCAGCTGCCCTGAAAGTTGAGAGAAACAAAAACCATGAGTACTGAATAAATGTTGCAGCAGTTGCAACATGTCGCTGTATTGAGGTTCCCTCACCAGACTTTAGTTTCCCCAGTTATCTGGACTGTCAACGTAACCTTTTAATTTTAGTGTTACAGTTGTCCTTCCCCATTAGATACAGTGTAATAATTTCATGTCATCTGATCTTGCAAAATCCTTTTACTAGTATGACCTTTGTGTCTAATAGAGAAATCTTCACTTCTGTTACTCAGGGCTGGATAATCGTACTAGCAGACACGAAGACTACCTGTTTAGGTTAGGAATATAAGTAGGTCTTAACCTAAAAAATCTGCCTCTGGCAGCTCCTCTTGATAGTCTCTTTTTATAGTTATCAGGCATTCCTGTCTGAGAATCCTTCTTTTAGTTTCCAGTCTTACTTATTTTGGGAGGCTAACATAAATTGTATACCTTAAAATTTTATTATTATTATGATGATGATGATGATGATGATGATGATGATTATTAATTAAAATGCCCAGGAATGGCTGTATTTTCGTTTTAACTGTCTTTGCTAACTGTTTAAGATGAAACAGTCAAACTGACTTCTGTTTCTATCTATTTTTCACAGTCAGCTGAGCTTTTATGGGAGTCAATTCTGGGGAAACTTGAGAGCAGCTTCTCAGTTCTGATAGTGCCATTTTCGCTAGGTGGGTCCAGGTCTTGCTTGACCATGTGGTTTCCCTCAGAAGCATAAGAATGTCTCCCTTCTCTGATAACTCTCCTCTTCATGGCAAATGCACTCATTGGCTTTATGTTCTCCAGTGGTCTCATTATTTTTTCTGATCTGGAGGTTATTTGGCCCAGAGTTGCAAAGCTCTTTAGAGAAGTCCCCTGTTCCCTGGATTCAGACTGACTCAGAGGGCAAGAGCCAAATATTGGTTTTCTTGGCCCTTTTCATTTAACTTTAATTAAATCCTAATCTGAAACATCCAGCAAATAAATTTTAACAGCCTTATATTACAAGTACTGGGATTTAATGTCTATAACTTTATAATTATTTATCTTTTAATTAATTGGGATCTGTATTATTCTGTCTTATAGGTGATGACTTATTATCTTAAATTAACCCATGTTGTGTTCTTAAAGCAACACTTCTGTAAAACACTAACAGGGAATCTTTAGATCACTTATAAGGAAATTACAAAATAAAAATTTTTAACAAGAGTAAAAATACTTAGTTCGTGTAACAGCTACCCTAAATTTTTTGGCTGAGTTATACACTATATCCCCTGTTTAAATCCTAGTAATCTTGACACAAATCAAAAACCAAAGAAACTTTTGAACATAACTTCAAATGAAATAAAATCTGACCTACTGCTTTCGTAGTCATTCTCACATGTTGTAAGATGGGACACACAGCCTTATTTCAGTTAAGGCAGGGCTCTATATGAATCTTTAGTGTTTTAGATCTAAAGGTGATCTTTGTTTTATAATATCATTTTACAAAGTTTACATAAATTGTGTCAGGTCACATGAACATTTGCTAACACCGTATGATATCAGATTTAAAACATGAATTAAAGAAAGGCTGAAAGTTTTTAACCTTTACATAGATTAGGCTCTCAATAACTTAAAAATACATTTAAATGGTTCCCCAATGTAAAAAGTAACATAAAACTTTACATATCTTATTGATAACAGGTAAATAAATCCCCAATATATTTTTTTTACCATATAAATTTAGAACAACAGATTGATATAATGCTCTTTTCAAGTTTCTACCTTACAGACTTGTATACCTGGAAGATATGAGCACATTGACAGCAACACAATTACATTGATGTTTCTACATTAACCAAGTTTAGCTTTTAAAGAAATGGCAGTACAGTTCTCTAAAATAACAGTTCTTATTTATTCAGTTGTTTAATTTTTATGGTTGTTTGCTCTAGAAAAAAAATAAAACTTAATAACACAGTTTTATGGGTAAACTTATGTTTTCAGAAATTTTTGTCTCTTTAACACATGACTGAATTTTACAATCTTATACACACTTTAGTACAAACTTTTACAGACCTTAGTAAATCAATCAGATATCAAACAAAACTACTCATGAATGAGTAATCCCATATGAAATTTACTTTACTTATTTATTAAAATATTAGACAATTGTATTGAAAATTGTAAACCATTTTTTCGTTGTTGAAGGAAAAGTCCTTGAACAAAGGCATATTAGACCTTTTGTAGACATTAATATTTTATTAGATTTTTGAACACCTAGAAAACCTTGTGAGCTTAAATTTAAAGAGCAATTCCCTACAGAACAGAACAGAGGACAGAACCATTTTCATTACTGTCCCAGAGAGGGGTATATGTTAGCCTACCCAGGCCACCTCCCTGTCATCAGAAGTACTCTCCCTTAACTGGATAGCAGATGTTATAAAGGCGTCACTTACCTATGGAGGCCTCCTCTACCAGGAGCATGCTAATAGTTTTAGTGCTTTGGTTCTCTGCAGTGCTCCACGGACTGAAGGCTCAATCCAAGGCCTTGGAACGTCTTAAGTTGCACACCCCCTAGAGTGGCTCTCCAGTGTGGAGCCCTAGAGGGCAGGCCAGCTTCAGAATTTCCACAGTCTGGTCTTGTGATCTGGTCGGGCAGGGTTATCTCGCTTTGGAACTCCAAAATGTAAGACCAGAATGCAAGAAAAGACCACTGACTCCAATTAAAATCAAATTAAGGCAAGCTTATTATTTCAACCGGCCAGGCTGCCTCTCCCTCCCAAAATGGCGGGAACAAGACAGCAACCCAACTTTCCTACAGCCCAGATATGTAGCCCAGAAAGATACACAAAAGGGGGGTTACAGATAAGAGAACTTTGACAAGCATCACACTAATGGTATATTACATTTTTTTTTTTTTTTGCTGGCCCTAACATCAGAATTTATGAGGACCATTAGAGCCTCAGAGACACGTTGTCTGGCCAGGGAAAGAAAAATATTTATGAGCTATCATTAAAGTTTTAGAGAGCGCTGCTATCTGGTCAGAGATCCAGACATGGGTGAGTTCAAGGCACTGGTAGGCATTCCAAGCAGGTTCAGAATTTGCGCTAATTTATAGTAAAGCCAAAATTATCTTTTCATGGCTTTGTGGCAAGATGGCCCCCAATTTTAATGAAAGATCAGGTTGGATCTATCAACCCTGTCCCTTATTTTTGGAAACTCCCCTACCACCTCCAAGGTTGTGAACTCCTGAGGATTTTGCATTCCTGATAGGTATTCACAGATTTTCTAACTGTTCTCCTCTAATTGTGTCTTACTTGGGGCCGAAGTAATATGAAGGCATTATTCTGGATGAGAGTGGAAAAATTTTGTGTAGCACATATTTGCATACACATTGGATTCATTATCTAATTTTCCATTCGAAATACTGAATCCCTGACACTAACCAATAGCTGACTAGACTCTGACTACTAAACCATTATGATGGAGAAAAATAACCCAAACAGAATAGAAATACAAGCAGTTCAGAGGAGGAATGGTGTACAGTTGGACTGGTCTTTTGGATGATAAAGGGTTGGTGTTATAAATCCAGTAAATTTTTTGTTTAAATAGTTCTCAATGTGTTTTAAAGTAAACAAATATGTGAATTCCTGTCTCCCTTTCTCTGTAGCCTATTCAGCACATGTAATTTTATATGCACATATAGAATCCTACCTGGTATCACACATACATACTTTTGAGGTTACAGTTACTAGGAAGATACAAATTTTGAGAAGAGATCACTCCTCCAAAACGATTTTGGAACTGAAAATTCAAACTATGGGTGAGCTTCCTAGTTGAAAAACATTATACATAAATCCATGTTTACTAAAATAAATACTTTTGCATCTGTTGATGATATATATTTAATGATGAATTTCGATAGGCATAAATATTGCTACATTTTAATGTCTGTGTATATATATATACACACTCTCCAGATTTTTCAAAATATGAAATATATGTGTCTTACATTAACTCCCTGAATTCATTCATGTTCATGTATGTGGATTTATAATCAACTTTTTACAAGATTATTCTCAGAAATATTCATCCACCTGAAATACATATTTGTTTTCTAGTACTGAAAACTAACTTCAGTTAATATTGCATACAAATCCTAATATTTCTACAGTAACTTACCCACTTAAACATCATTGCCTGTAGATTTGTATGGGACATAATGTGTATTTTGACGTTCATTTTTTTACAACACTGGTACATTATTATTTCTTCAGTTTATGCTCATCATAAGATATATATTTCATCCACAAGTTCACAAATTTATAGGCATTTGTTTCACTTTCAATCACTTACTGCTTCAAAACACATGTATTCCTCCAGGTTTCTTAACTGGTCTTTTCATGAGACTTCTTTCCAAACACATTATATTTGATTTCCATAATCAATTTTGAAACAAAGCCCACACACTCTTCATGATAAACCATAAACCTAATATTAAAATTAGATGTATAACCGGTTGGAATGAATGATTGTTTATCAATATAAGATTTCGTATATATTTTCAGATATTAATTCAATCTATTATTTAAAGTGGAATCAGTTATATTATTTATTCACAATATCGTCTATTCATGCATTATCTCTATATTCATAGACACAGGATACACCTCATTAAACTCCAGTACTAATTAATACATCTTCAACATATTGCTCCCAGAAATGGTGGAAGAAATACCCATGTCACCTGATCTACATATACATTTTATCACAGTAATATTCAGGACACAAAAAACACAAACGTCACACTTATGATTGTACCAAACCTAAACGGAAATTGAACATGGATTACTAAAAACATCCATGTCCAGGTTGCCTAATGTGCTCAAATGAAAATCCTATTGGTGATTACATATTTGTTTTTTCCTAAGATTATATATTCAAACTCAAGCCTGTTGAAAATGTCTAATCCTATTACTCACTTTATACTTTGTCTCATTTCGTAATGTCTCTATTGATATCTGTTTTCCTACATATTTTCCCCAGCTCATTATTGTAACTCATTCTTTACATGTGCTTACATTGACATTCACTTTCTAACCAAAACTCTATTGCTAAAAATATTTTGGTCCGAATCCTATACTCACGCTTTTTTCTAAACCTACTGACTATCTTCTTAATCCTACCTACTGTCCCTTTTTGACTGGATGTTCTCTTCGACATTCAATCATCCAAGAAAAAAGGTCCTATGCCATTTTATATCGATTCAGCTGAGGCATGTGTGCAGAACATAATGCAAAACTAAGTCTCCCAATCAATGGCCCAATGCCCTTCTGAGCTTCAAACCTTACCAGGATTCCTGTTTTCATACTTATATTTCACCTATATATTCTTGTAAATATCGCAGGTTTCCAATACCATTAATCATCCCGCAGAATTATTCCTAACACAAATCGAACATGTTTTTAACCCTAACCATACACTGTTCCCTCAATCTAACATTGCAGAAGAGCAGGGAAAGTGTTGGTCTTACAATACAGGAATGTAGGGGATCTTCCACCTGCTGAGAACCTCAAAGATACATGCAGAAATAATCCCTGGAGAAGATGTATGCAGCTATGAAGGACTTTTGAAAGTGAAAGTCATCTTCCATAGCAAACAACCTGGTCAGGATACAGGTTTGTGTCTGAATCAGCCTCTCTCTTTTTAATGTAGAGAAGATGGACCAAACCAGGCCTTTGTGGAGAGCTCTTCCCAGGTGCCTATGGTTTATATACCATTCTAACTTGTGAAAGTGTCACATGAAGTAGGGGCAGCCTCCATCTCAAGGGACCATAAGAAGAAACTGTTAGCACAAAGTGGTTGCCAAGTCAGTGACCTCATTCATTTCAGGAGGAAGTGACCTCACCTCACTTCCTTGTTTTTGGAAGTCTCTGAACTTGGAATCCAGGAAGGCAGGCACCCAGAGCCAGTCCCAGTCCCACTCCCAGTGGTCTCACTTGTTTGGATTTACCAAGGTGAGAATAGGTCTTTCTTGGTGCCTACTAATGTGAAGATGACCAAATGCCAGAAGAGCTCAGAAGAGGGGCCTTTCCTGAGAAAGCCGGTAATGGCTCACTGCTGGCTCCTGTCAGCTTCACACAGTTGGCCAAGGATACTAGATCTGATACAAGATAGTCCAATTCCGTGAAACATAGAATGGCCCACCAGTCAGAGAACACTCTGTATAGTCACAGACCTCCTTGGGGGAAGGAGGTGCCTTTCTGGGTGTGGGTGTGTGTTTGTGATTTTGTCTCATGTTCTGAGAATAGGTAGGAAAGGCAGTTTGTTTGGTTTGGTGTGAACTGTTTCTGGTAAGTCATTTGACAAGGCGATTGTTTCTATTTCTGTGTATCCCACTGTGTCTGTGGTTGTAGAAATTAGAAAAGAGAATGCATCAATGGATGTTTCCTGTCTAGGAGAAAGCTTCCCAGGATTCATCTTGCTCCAGATATGTACAACCTCCAAGATCTTTGACAAGGCCATGTACTGGACAGCTGAATGGAATGGGAGCATCTCAGAAAACTCAGATATCAGTGTTACCAGGAAAGTCTCAGTGGAGAAACCCTGCAATGGGCCTTTTGCTTGCCTATTGTTATGTTGGCCTGAATGTCAGGAAGGTCTTTGCCTCAGGCCACCCCTTTGTGAAGCCTGAAGAAAACAGTTTTCAAATGGAAATGAATGGGCATCACCTGTGGCTCTGTGCTTAATTGCTTTGGAAAGGGATGTGTCTGAATCAGCATTTTGGCCCTGTGTAAGGCTGTGGCTTAGATTCTCAGCACGTGATGGATCTAAAGAAAGATCCCTTGTGTGCATCCAAAACCAACATCTCCAAAAGAGCACTCATTGTGGATGAAGTCTAACCAACTCCACTAACCAACTCACAGTTATAGTAAATAACTTTTGAAGTTGAAGGGACCCCAGTAAACTTTGAAGTAGATACAGGGGCATTATACTCAGCCTTTAAGGCCCCATTGGGCCCTCTATCAAATAAAAGGTCTCTAGTTCAAGGGGCTAATGGCAGTAAATATCTGGCTTGGACAACTAAGAGGTACATGGACCTGTGGAAAGGAAAAATCCATCACTCCTTCCTAGTAATCCCAGAGTTCCCGGCCCCATTGATGGGTGGAGATCTGCTCACCAAACTCTGGGCCATAATGACTTTTAACCCTTAAGGCCCCCAAGTGGAATTTCTAAATCCTTCAGTAAAAACTCCTATAGTCATGGCTTTAACAATGTCAGTAGAAAATGTACATCAACTCACTCACCTTGGTTCAAAGAAATTGCAGGCATTCCTGAAAGATCAAGAACAGAGTTTTCTACTAACCGACTCACAGCGAAAGGAAATAACTGAATGGGTATCAAAAGCGTCTCAGGTCAATCAATTGGTTAATGCTTACCCTTTTAAGCTTCCTGCAGGAAAACACCTTCGAAGAACCAGACCAGAAAAATTTTCAGAAGTGAACTTTACTGAAATTAAGCCAGCAAGGTATGGACTTAAATATCTCCTAGTCTTTGTAGATACATTTTCAGGATGGATTGAAACCTTCCCCCACCCCCCCAAAAAAAAAAAAAAAAACAATGGCTCAAATCATGGTCAAGATGATACTGAAGGATATTTTTCCAAGATACGGCCAGCCTAAGGTAATAGGGTCTAACAATGCACTGGTGTTCATGGCCCAGGTAAGTCATGGGTTAACCTGTACCCTGGTGATTAATTGGTAGTTACATTATGCTTATAGATCCCAGAGCTCAGGACAGGTAGAAAAAATAAATAGAACCATTAAAGAGACCTTAATGAAATTAAGCTTAGAAACCAGCTAAAAGATTGGACTATACTCCTGCCTTATGCACTGTATCATCTAAAAAATACTCCCTCTGTTTCTTTGTGTAACCTCTCCCCCTGTGAAATTCTCTATGTTGCCCCTCCTCCAGTAAGGGACCTAACCCCAACTCTAAGACCTAAGGATCCCTTCCACACCCCCTTGCTTGACACACTTAAAGCTCTTGAAAGAACTCAGCGATACCTGTTAAAACAGCTGGCCACGGCCTACCAACCTGGGGACAAGGAGACTCCACATCGATATCAAGTAAGAGACTTCATCTACATAAGATGACATCAGGTGTCATCCCTGGAACCCCGCTGGAAAGGAAATACCACGTGCTACTTATAACACCTACAGCAGTAAATGTAGACGGAATCCTTTCCTGTATCCATGCCTTCCATCTCAAGCCTGCGCCCTGTCCAGACTCTGGATGGAAACTGGAAATGACTGGTAACCCTTTCAAATTGTGTATTTGGCATGTGTATAAGGCTATAGACTCTCCCCTTGGCCACCACTAGTCCTAACCCTCATCAGCGAATTCAGCAGCAATGGCTGATCACAAATCCTCATAGACCAGAAGAATGGTCTATCTCGCTTACAGCCCACATAGGGACCTGTTGGTCATCTCAACATTTGTCAGCTGCCTATAGGTTTTTCCTATTGGGATATCCCTGATAAAGCAGATCCCACTAAAATTTCATTAAATCCCTTTCGTATCATAGATAATGAAAACAAATATTATGGATGTAGGGACACGTGAGCCAGATGCAGGTTGGCTAGCCTAGATTACTATGTTTGCCTGGAAGACTATCAAAGCCACAAACAGCCACGGCTGTGTGGGGGGAAAGCCGACTTCTTCTGTAAGTCATGGGGATGTTAGCATACAGGGACTGCCTGGTGGAACCCAAACTGCTCATCAAATTCAATACACAGAATTGGCCATATTACCAATTAGACAACCAAAACCTGTGACCCCCAGAGGGGTCTCCAGATCCTCACATTCTGCATGACCTTTTTAACTTCTGCAAGTGCTCAAAAGGGTTAAAGGAGATTCCCCTATGTGGAGGTTTTTTCCCTCCTTTGCTCACATCCTGAACTATACTTCTCCAATAGTTCCTCAAACTCAGCCTTCTGCTCCAGACTCTCTGCTGGCACTCCCACCTCAGCAACCTGATTTCTCCCCTCCAATTACTAGATCAAAAATCAAAACTTCTGCCGGTTCTCAGACAATTGCCCCCTTGCTGAGGTATCCGGTACTGAGTTACCCCTCCACACACTCACTCCTCTCTTCTCCTGTCAGTGCCCGCACTGCGTCCCATAAGGTCCTCTTACCAGCTAACCCAAAGCTCAAACCAGCTGAGGAGATCCCTCAGACCCCTATCCAGGATGTAATTAAAATGGCCTTTAAAGTTGCTTTGTCATCACTGTAAACAGGTGACTAAGAATTTAAAATACCTCACATGCTTTTTGGGATACTCACTCCCGTCGTCCCCTCTGCTCTACCTGTTCTACTGCTCAAGTTTTTGTTGCTAGGAAAATCCCAAACCCCTTTTCCAATATTCTTTTACATTTCTACTTCCTCATTCTCAGATCCATGAAACTGCTCTCAGGCTTGCCTTCCACGTCTTCCCCCTCTCTACCAGGCCCACAGAAAAGTCTTAAATGACCTTCTCCAGAAGTCTTCACCATGGCTGACTTTAGGACTTTCAGCAAAAGAGTTCCTTTAAAAGAGTTCACTGTAAATAAACTTCTTCTTTTCGTGTTGCCCTGGTCTACTTGGCAACTGGCGAAAAAAAATCAGCACTCCTGAGCTAGACACACCCATACTAGTTTTTCACAAAATATGTGAACAAGGCCTCTGGCCTTGAGTGGGGGCTTCACAGAGATGGCTACATTTCTAAGATAAAGAAGTTACCAACTAGGCTCCATGGTAACAGCTGGCAGGGCGAAAAAAAAGAGAAAAAATCTCTCCCCCTTTCAGGTGTCCTTGAAAAGTTAACTTGCCCAGAACAGAGGATAAAATAAAAGATAGAAAAACAGCTTTTTGTGAACTTCTGCCGACTTTGAACTTCTGAGCCCCTTCCCTTACATGTTGGGTACAAATTATGAAACTACATAAACTTGGGGTTCAGGGGATTAATTGATTACAACAGAAGCAATGCCCTCTAAATCCGTTTGCAACCAAATAGGACTTTTTCCCTGTCTTCAGTGCTATCTTAGGTGCTTTGCCTCGTCCGTCCCTATAACAGAAAGATTCTATATACTTAAACATTGTTTATGTTTTCATGAAATAGTCAACAGATGTGATTAATTATGTAATGGTGCAGATGTTTCCCAGAGTGCTCTATGATGACGCAGGTCCATTTAAAGATCAAATAGGAGGGCATGCAACTCAGTTCCGCTGGGAACCTGTATCTCTCACTTTAGCCATCCTATTAGGAATAGGAGTTGCTGCATGAGTGGGCACAGGAATCAATGCCCTAGTCCAAAGGACACAACCAATGCCCTAATTAGAAGCAGCAATAGACCAAAACTTAAAGATAATAAAACCTCCATCACAGCTTTACAGGAATGTTTAACCTCTGTCTATGAATCTGTTTTACAGAACAGGCGAGCGATAAAACCTCCTCTTCATGAGAGAAGGGGGAATTTGTAGTGCATTGAGGGAAGAATGTTGTTTTTGTGCCGGCCACACTGGAGTTGAAAAGAATCTATGAGTAAATAAAGAAAACGCATTGAAGAGCGTCAACGAGAAAGAGAGGCCCAAAAAGGGTGGTTTGAGTCTTGGTTCACACAGTCCGTCTGGTTAACTATGCTTTCATCAGCCCTGGCTGGTCCATTAATAATCCTCATATTATTGCGAACTGTAGGACCCTGTTGGCTAAACCATGGAGTTTCCTTTCTCCAAGCTCAAATTGGACAAGTTAAACTTATGGTAATCAGACAACAATATACCACACTAGAAGACATAAAATGTAACACCCATCAGTGATGACTTTTATGATTAAAAGTAACCAGAAGAAGAAGTGGGGAATGAAAGGTTAATGAAATAGGTACTTGTCACTTCCTGTTTTTCTGTACACTTAACAAAACACTGTTGAAATCTTGAGAACTGTTTGCTAATCTTGTTCCCAGAATGTGCTGTCCCCAACTGCCAAACTGCAGAATGTGCTCAGTCACGCAGTTGAAAGCAAACGGCCTACTCGCCCTGACCCATCAATAAACTTCCATCCCTGCCTTCTCCAAGAAAAGTACATAAGCTCTGCTTAAGCTGTTCTCAGGGATCTCTGCTCTATTCAACTGAGCTCTGAGCCCCAGCATGCTGGACCCACAATGAACCCTTTGTAGTTGCATGAGACAGTCTCTTGGTCATCTCTTCCTCCTATACTCGCCTGACCATTACAATATTTCACCTCTATATTCTTAAAAATATCTCAGGTTCCCAACACCATTATTCATCCAGCAGAATGATTCCTAACACAAATCAAACATGTTATTAATCCTAACCATACCATCTACCCTCAATCTAACTTTACAGAAGAGCAGGCACAGAGTTGGTCTTACAATACAGGAATATAGGGGATCTTTCACCTCCTGAGAAATTCAAAGGTCTATGCAGAAATGATCCATGGAGAAGATGTAGGCACCTATGAAGGACCTGAGAGAGCAGAAGTCATCTTCCATGGCAAACAACCTGGTCAGGATGAAGGGTTGTGTCTGAATCAGCCTCTCTCTTCTTAATGTAGAGAAGATGGACCAAACCAGGCCTGTGTGGAGAGTTGTTTCCTGGTGCCTATGGTTGATATACTATTCTAACTTGTGAAACTGTAACAGGTAGTAGGAGCAGCCTGCATCTGAAGGGACCCTTGGAAGCAACTGTTAGGACAAAATGGTTGCCAAGGCAGTGACCTCATTCAGTTCCTGAAGGAAGTGACCTCACCTCACTTCCTTGTTGATGGAACTCTCTGAACTTGGGATCCAGGAAGCCAGGCACACAGAGCCAGTCCCAGTCCCAGTTCCAGTGTTCTCACTTGTTTGGATGTACCAAGGACAGAATCAGTCTTTCTTGGTACCTACTGATGTGAGGAAGGCCAAATGCCAGGAGAGTTCTGAAGACGGGCCTTTCCTGGGAAAAAAGGTAGTTGCTCACAGCTTGCTCTTGACAACTTCACAGAGTTGGATAAGAAGAGGAGATCTGAGACAGGACATGCCATTTTGAGGGAACATAATATGGCCCACCAGTCAGAGGACACTCCAGATAGTCTCAGAATTACTTGGGGTAAGGAGGTGCCTCTGTGGGTGTGGTTGTAGGTTTGTGATTTTCCCTTGTTCTGAAAATAGGTAGGAAAAGTGGTTTGTTTGGATTTAGTGAACATTTTCTAGAAAGTCCCTTGACAAGGCGAGTGTTTCTGTGTCTGTGTATCCCACTGTGTCCACAGTTGTAGACATTAGAAAAGAGAATGCATAAATGGATGTGTCCTGTCTAGTAGAAAGCTTCACAGCATTTATTTTGCCCAATTTATGAATGAACTGCGGCTTGCCTGATCGATGGGCTACACCTGATATCTTCCTAAGTTCCTGTTTTCTTCCTGAATTCTGGAGACTCTCCAGAATAGGCTCATGGTTTTTTGTCCAAGTTATGTACCACCTCCAAGTTCTTTGACATGGCCATGTACTGGATAGCTGAAGGGAATGGCGAGCATCTCAGAAAACTCAGAAATCACTGGGACCAGGAAAGTCTCAGTGGAGAAACCCTGCTTTGGGCCTTATGCTTACCTATTGTTCTGTTGCCCTGAATTTCAGGAAGGCCTTTGCCTCAGGCCACACCTTTTTGAAGCCTGAAAAGAAGAGTTTTGCAATGGAAATAAATGGGCATTACCTGTGGCTCTTTGCTTAATTTCTTTGAAAAGAATGTGTCTTATTCAGACTCTTGAGCCTGTGTGAGGTGGTGGCTTAGAGTCTCAGCACCTGATGGATCTGAAGAAAGATTCCCTGTGTACATCCAAAACCAAAATGGCCAAAGAGCAGTCCTTGTGGATGAAGTCTCTCACCTTGCTCTGTAACTTTCTTGACCTCCATCAAGTGAGAATAGGGATTCTTTGGGTCAAATAAGTTCCTCAAACCCTGCAGAGGCTAGCCCATAGGTGCTTAGATTTTCTCATGACTCCAATTCACATAAAGAATCTAAAACCCACAGTCAGTAGGCCTCAAATTTGAGAAGCAGAGCAGTACTAATGGCAGGCCTTTTTGATCATTCCTGGTTCACAGGAAGGGTGTACAGGCCACCCTGACTTTAGGCAAATGAGATGCAAGGGAGATTTTTTGGACACTGTCTTGGGGTGAACACCTCATGGAAACCTCCAGCCAGAAGTTATGATGAGTGTCTAAATGGAAGAAGATGAGGTCATGAGGGATTGTTTTGGTTTGAATCGTGGTCATTTGTGTGGCGGTTGGAAGAGACGACTGGGTCCACCTTGGCTTGAACTCTGGTGTGATTACCCTAAGAGACTGCATTCTGGAACTGACGTCACCAAAGTATTTCCATGAATTGTGTTGGAATTTTAGGAGGCCACGCATGAGATTTGCCCTTGGAAACTGAGATCTAGGCCCAGGGTTGCTTTCCGCAGAGCACTGGGAATCTCAGCCAAGATATCACATGATTTTATTCTGAACGACTTGGCAGCCATAGTTGAGAGTCAAAACACACATGGACCTCACGTTGTAGACCTCAATGCACCTTGCTTCATGTGACCTTTTGGCTACTCTTTGGGAAGACTTGCCTCTGAGAGTTCTCCAAAGCTTTTATGGAAATGAGCATCCTCAACATTTAATTGTTCCTGAATGAATTGCAACCCACATTGCCTCCAACTTCATGCTTGAAAAATGGCTCGATAAATACCATGAAATTTTTTTTTTAAATTTTCATGAACAGGTGGCACTGGAGGACCTTTGGATATCCTGTTGATGATTATGAGTATACCAGACAGTGCCTTGATTGACTGGGTTTCAAGAAAATGGTGTAGAACAGAGATGCCAGTAAGTTGGAGTCTGATGACTAGTGGGCTTATAGCCGTGGTGGGCAGGTGTGTGATGGAATATCTGTGGTGGGGCCATGTGGATCTGCCATTGGCTTCCAAATGGCTTGTGGCTGACATGGTGCAGCCAACAGACCCTTACAAGTAAAGGGACCTTGTTATATGGAGAGGTTTCAGGGGAATGTTCAGAATCAGGTTGCTATGGTCAAGGGGCAAGCTATGAGGGATAGAACTTTGGTTGGTGCATTCTCCTACAGACCCTGACCCACCACATATGACAGAACTCCCTTCAGCACTGTTTTTCAGTTGAACTCCTTGTATTTCGTGAAGCAAATACTAAACACCCAGTGCAGCAGCAATAAACACCACAAAATGTGGAGGATGACCCAATGACTTCACAGTCCACAAGGGGAGACACTTAGCCCCCAGTGGCCCCAGTTTATCGACTAGGATTGAATTCAGCACTGCTACAGCATGTTCATTGGAAAATATTAAACCATGTCCTCCAGGTAACATAGATGCAGACCCAGCTGTAATGGTCTCACTACAAGGAAGGTAAAGCTCCTGACAACAACATATATTTCAAGTGCTCAAACTCAGAGGCAGTTTCTCAAGAAGTCTCTATGCAGCACAGCTCCATGGTTGTGGAGTGTTTACCCTGTCCCTTACTTTTGGAAACTACTCTACCACCTCCCAGGTTGTAAACTTTTGAGCATATTCCATTCCAGATATTTATTCCCAGATTTTCTAACTCTTGACTTTTAATGATGTATTACTTGGGACGAGGGTAATGTCAAGGCATTGTTCTGGATGAGAGTGGGAAAATTTTTGTGTAGCATATATTTGCATACACATTTGGTCCATTTTCCAATTTTCCATTCGAAATACTGAATACCGGACACTGACACCTAATCTACTAGACTCTGACTACTAATCCTAATAAGATGGAGAAAAACAACCCAAACAGAATAGAATTACAAGCATTTCAGAGGAGGCATGGTGTATAGTTGGACTTGCATTTTGCATTATATAAGGTAGGAGTTATACATCTAGTAAATTTTGTGTTGAAATAGTTCCCCATGTGTTTTTCTTTCGATTATTTTATTTTATTTTATTAGTTGGTTGTTCAAAACATAACAAAGCTCTTGACATATCGTATTTTATACATTAGATTCAAGTGGGTTATGAACTCCCATTTTTACCCCAAATATGGATTGCAGAATCACATCGGTTACACATCCACATTTTACATAATGCCCTATTAGTAACTTGTATTCTGGTACCTTTCCTATCCTCTACTATCCCTGCTCCCCTCCACTCCCATCTTCTCTCTCTACCGAATCTACTGTAATTCATTTCTCTCTTTGTTTATTTTCCAATTCCCCTCACAACCTCTTATATGTAATTTTGTGTAACAATGAGGGTCTCCCTCCATTACCATGAAATTTACCTTTTCTCTACCTCCCCCCCCAACTCACGTCTCTCTTTAATGTTAATCTTTTCTTCCTGCTCTTCCTCCCTGCTCTGTTCTTAGTTGCTCTCATTATATCAAATAAGACATTTGGTATTTGTTTTCTACGATTGGCTAGCTTCACTAAGCATTATCTGCTCTAGTGCCATCCATTTCCCTGCAAATTCCATTTTTTTGTCATTTTTTAGTGCTGCATACTACTCCATGGTGTATAAATGCCACATTTATTTAATCCATTCATCTATTGTAGGGCATCTGGGTTGGTTCCACAGTCTAGCAATTGTGAATTGTGCTGCTATGAACATCGATGTGGCAGTATCACTGTAATACGCTCTTTTAAGATTCAGGGAATAGTCCGAGAAGGGCAATAGCTTGGTCAAATGGTGGTTCCATTCCCAGCTTTCCCAGGATTCTCCATACTGCTTTCCAAATTGGCCGCACCAGTTTGCAGTCCCACCAGCAATGTACAAGAGTACCCTTTTCCCCACATCCTCAGCAGCACTTGTTGTTTGACTTCCTAAAGGCTGTCAATCTTACTGGAGTGAGATGGTATCTTAGGGTGGTTTTGATTTGCATTTCTCTGACTGCTAGAGATGGTGAGCATTTTTTCATGTACTTATTGATTGATTGTATGTCCTCCTTTGAGAAGTGTCTTTTCAGGTCCTTGGCCCATTTGTTGATTGGGTTATTTGTTATCTTATTGTCTAATTGTTTGAGTTTTTTGTATACTCTGGAAATTAGGGCTCTATCTGAAGTGTGATGAGTAAAAATTTGTTCCCATGATGTAGGCTTCCTATTTACCTCTCTTATTGTTTCTTTTGCTGAGAAAAAAACTTTTTAATTTAAGTAAGTCCCATTTGTTGATTCTTGTTAGTAACTCTTGTGCTATGGGTGTCCTATTAAGGAATTTGGAGCCCGACCCCACAATATGTAGACCAGAGCCAACTTTTTCTTCTAACACATGCAGAGTCTCTGATTTGATATCTAGCTCCATGATCCACTTTGAGTTAACTCTCTTGTGCATGGCGAGAGGAGGGGATTAAGTTCCATTTTGTTGCATATGGATTTTCAGTTTACCCAACACCATTTGTTGAAGATGCTATCCTTCCTCCATTGCATGCTTTTAGCTCCTTTATCAAATATAACATAGTTGTAGCTTTGTGGATTAGTCTCTTGTGTCCTGTATACCGTACCACTGGTCTACCCGCCTGTTTTGGTACCAGTACCATGTTGTTTTTGTTACTATTGCTCTGTAATATAGTTTGAAATCTGGTATCACTATACCGCCTGATTCACACTTCCTGCTTAGAATTGCTTTTGTATTTCTGGGTCTTATATTTTTCCATACGAATTTCATGATTGCTTTCTCTATTTCTACAAGAAATGCCATTGGGATTTTGATTGGCATTGCATTAAACCTATAGATAACTTTTGGTAATATCGCCATTTTGATGATGTTAGTTCTGCCTATCCATGAACAGGGTATATTTTTCCATCTTCTAATATCTTCTTCTACTTCTTTTTTTAGGGTTCTATTGATTTATTGTATAAATCTTTCACCTCTTTTGTTAGGTTGATTCCCATGTATTTAATTTTTTTGAGGATGTTTTGAATGAACTGCTTTTCCTCATTTCCGTTTCAGAAGATTTGTTGCTGATATACAGAAAGGCCTTCGATTTATGCGTGTTGATTTTAGATCCTGCTACTTTGCTGAATTCATTTATTAGTTCTAGTAGTTTTTTTTTGTAGACCCTTTTGGGTCTTCTATGATTCTATAGAATCATATCACCAGCACATAGTGATAATTTCGTTCTTCTTTTCCTATTTTTATGGCTTTGATTTCTTTCGTCTAATTTCTCTGGCCAGTGTTTTGAGAACTATATTGAATTGAAGTGTGGATAGAGGGCATCCTTGTCTTGTTCCTTCAATTTTTCTCCATTCAGAATGATCCTAGCCTTAGGCTTAGCATAGATAGCTTTTACAATGTCGAGGTAAGTTCCTGTTATCCCTAGTTTTTCATAGTTTTGAACATAAAGGGATGCTGTACTTTGTCAACTGCTCTTTCTGCATCTATCAAGATGATCATATGGTTCTTATCTTTAAGTCAATTGATGTGGTGAATAATATTTATTGATTTCCATATATTAAAACATCCTTGCATCCCAGGGATGAATCCTACTTGATCGTGGTGCACAATTATTTTTCATGTGCCTTTCAATACGATTCTCCACAATTTTACTGAGGATTCTTGCATCTAGCTTCATCAGAGATATTGGTCTGTACTTTTCTTTCTTTGAGGTGTCTTTGTCTTGTTTCAGAATAAGGGTGATGTTGGCCTCATAGAATGAATTTGGCAGAGCTCCCTCTTTATCTGTTTCTCGAAATAACTTGAAAAGTATTGGTATTAATTCTTCTTTAAAGGTTTTGTAAAATTCTGCTGTATACCCATCTGGTCCTGGGCTTTTCTTGGTTGGTAGTCTTTTGATTGCTTCCTCTAAATCATCCATTGATATTGGTATGTTTAAATTGTGTGTATCCTCCTGACTCAGTCTGGGCAACTCATGTAACTTAAGAAATTTACCGATGTCATCATATTTTCTATTTTATTGGAATATAGGTTTTCAAAATAATTTCTAATTGTCTTCTGTATTTCTGTAGCATCTGTTGTGATATTGCCTTTTTCATCCTGTATGTTTGTAATTTGAGTTCTCTCTCTTCTTCTCTTCATTAGCATGGCTAAGAGTCTGTTGATCTTATTTATTTTTTTGAAGAACCAACTTTTATTTTTGTTAGTTTTTTCAATAGTTTCTTTTGTTTCAATTTCATTGGTTTCCACTCTGATTTTAATTATTTCTTGCCTTCTGCTACATTTGCTGTTGTTTTGCTCTCCCTTTTCTAGGGCTTTTAGATGAAGTGTGAGCTCATTTATTTGTTGGTTTTTGCTTTTTTTGATGAATGACCTCCAGGTGATGAATTTCCCTCTTAAAATTGCTTTCATTGTGTCCCATAGATTCCGATATGTTGTGTCTGTATTTTCATTTATCTCTAAGAATTTTTTGATTCCCTCCTTTATGTCTTCTGTAACCCATGGATTATTCAGTAACATATTGTTTATTTTCCTAGTGATGTAGGATTTTTCCTTCCTTCTTTTATCATTGATTTACAGTTTCATTCCATTATGATCAGATAAAATGCATGGTATTATCTCCACCTCTTTATATTTACTGAGTGTTGCCCTATTGCATAATATATGCTCTATTTTTGAGAGGGATCCATGTGCTGCTGAAAAAAAAGTATATCCACTTGATGATGGTTGATATATTCTATATATGTCAGTTAAGTCTAGGATATTGATTGTGATATTGAGTTCTATATTTTCTTTATTCAACTTTTGTTTGGAGGATCTGTCTAATGGTGAGAGAGGTGTGTTGAAGTCACCCATAATTATTAGGTTGTGGTCTATTTGATTCTTGAACTTGAGAAGAATTTGTTTTATGAACATTGCAACACCATTATTTGGTGCATAAATATTGATAATTGTTATGTCTTGTTGGTGAATGGTTTCTTTTAACAGTATATAATGTCCTTCTTATCCCTTTTGATTAACTTAGTCTTGACTTCGATTTTATTCTATATGAGGATGGCCACCCCTGCTTGCTTACGAGGACCGTGTGCATGGTATAAATTTTCCCAACTTTTCACCTTCAGCCTGTGTATGTCTTTTCCATTCAGATGTGTCTCCTGGAGGCAACATATTGTTGGATTTGTTTTATTAATCCAAGTTACCAGCCTATGTTGCTTTATTGGAGATTTTAAGCCATAAACGTTTAGAGCTACTATTGATGTATGGTTTGTACTTCCAGCCATGTTTAATTATTTATCTTTGTTTTTAATTTACTTTGTTTCTCCATGATTAGCTTTCCCCCTGCACTCTGTCATTACCCAGTCACTTCCCACTGATGGTTTTGGTTGTTGTTTTTCATTTCTTCCTCATGTAGTGTTTTTCTCAAGATGCTTTGCAATGCTGGTTTTCTGGCTGCAAATTCTTTTAGCTTTTGTTAATCATGAAAGATTTTTATTTCATTTTCGTACCTGAAGGTTAATTTTGCTGGATCCAGAATTCTTGGTTGGCATCCATTGTCTTTCAGTGTTTAAAATACGTTGTTCCAAGATTTCTCGCTTTCATCAACTGTGATGAAACATCCTTTGTTAACCTTATTGATTTACCCCTGAATGTAGTCTGCCTCCTTTTTCTTGTAGCTTTTAATATTTTCTCTTTGTTCTGTATATTAGATATGTTTATAACAAATGTCTTGGTGTTGGTCTACTGTGATTTTTTGTGCTCAGTGTCCTCTATGAATCTACAATTTGTATATCCGTTTCTTTTTTTATTTCTGGAAAGTTTTCTGTAATTATTTCATTCAGTAGGTTACTCATTCCCGTGGTTTGAATCTCTGGACCTTCCTCTATCCAGATGACTCATAAGTTTGGTTTTTATATGTTATCCCATATCTCTTGGATGATTTTCTCGTGATTTTTTACCAGCCTTTCTGAGTTGGCTAGACTCTTTTCAAGATGATATATTTTGTCTTCATTATGTGACATTCTGTCTTCTACTTGCTCCACTCTTTTAGTAATTCTCTCAATTGAGTTTTTAATTTGGTTTATCGTTTCCTTCATTTCTAGAATTATTGTATGATTTTTTTTATTATCTCTATCTCAATAAAGATGCTTAACTTCTTTTTTTTAATCTGTTCATGTAATTCATTTTCAATGTGTTCTTTCACTGTTTGGATTTGCTGTCTCATATCTTCTTTAAGGTTCCATTCCATCTGTCTAAGGTATTTCTTGAGTTCTTTATATGATCATTTTTCTGATGACTCTAGGTCCTCCTGAGTATTTAGGCTGTCCTTCATTGTTTGTACTCTTTTTCTTTCTTGCTTTCTTATGCTGCTCATGTTACTTCTTGTTCTGTTTGAGTGCTGAGTTACTGATTAGTCTTATAAATTTATTTCATGCTTGGGAGGAAAGATATTAGAAGGGAAGGGAAGAAGTCAATAAGAGAATGAGAGTAGGCAGGTAGAATTCAAGGAAGGGGGAAAAAGAAAATTGAAAAGAAATGAAAAGACAAAAGAAAAAAACAGAAAATAAAGAATGAAAGACAAATTAAAAAAATAATAATGATAATAAAAAAATGAAAATTACAATTTAATAATAATAATAATAATTAATAATAAAATAAAGAAATTTAAAAACTTAAAAACATTAAAAAAGTTAAAGAAAAACAACAACAAGAATGAAAATGAAAGAAAAAGAAAAAAAAAAAACCCAAATTTAAAAAATAAATAAATAATGATAATAATAAATGCAGTCATAGAGTTTGATTAACTTCTCTTCCAATAGGTGGTGCTGTGCCCACTGGGCCGAGGTTCTCCTCTCAGTAGGTGGGAACCAATCACTATGCAGCTGCTCTTCCTTCCAGACTGGGAGGGTGTCCAATCCTGACACCCTAGGGCCTTCTCTTGTGTTTCCTCAAGCCATGCCCTGCTCACCTGCGACGCTCACCACAATACTGGCAACACGCCAGGTCTGCTGCTCCTGGGAGACCTGTTTTTATGAATACCTGGGCACACTCTCCCGGTTTGCTTCCCTCAGACCCTAAGTTTGTAGAGCTTGGGGCTGAGATCCCCAAGCGAATTTGTTTGCCCTCCGGGAGCCACGCCCCAATAGCTGGTGCAAGAGACCTCAGTTGTCAGCACTGGTGGGAGCGGTAGCCTGGAGTTCTGTGCCACAAGTCCCGCGCCACTCCTGATTTTCTCGGTCTGGCTGTCGCGCTCATGGTAGAGCTGAGATGGACCCTTACGGGAGAGCTGGGAGGGGCCCTTAAGGATTCCCTGCTGTGTGGAGAGAGATGGCTAGGGAATTACAAACCTGTCGCGCTGGTTTCAATGAAGTTATCTCCTCCATCCTTGACGTCAGTTCTATGCCATGGTGGTATCCCATGCAAATGGTGATCATTCGTTCCCTTTGCTGGGTGACCGATGCAACTGGTGGGTCCTGACTGTCTCTCCCATGCCCCGTTTCAATCCTTTGGCCACTGCCTATGAAGGCTAGGTTGGCTTCTACCTCTGTAAGTTCAGAAGGGCAGACCAGTTATTTCAGCTGGATCGTTAGTGCTGAGTCACGAAACGCAGGCAAACCAGAGGTTGAATGCAAACGATCCGGGCTCGGTGTGTGTTCTGCGTGGCCCAGACTGTTCACCCCAGATTCATGTCAGTGCATCATTGCCTAGTGATCCTGAGCAAACAGTATTTAGACAGTTTATGACTCCCTATTCCAGCGCAGCTGAAGAGGTCAGAGACTTGATCTCTCCATACCCGCCGCCATTTTGGATATCTCTCCATGTGTTTTAAAGTTAACAAATATGTGAATTCCTATCTCCCTTTCTCTGTAGCCTATTCAGCAGATGTGTTTTGATATGCACATATAGAATCCTAACTTGTATCACATGTACATTCTTGTGAGGTGGCTGACTTGGCAGACACAAATTGTGAGAAGAGATCACTATCCTAAACACTGCTGGAACTAAAAATTCAACCAATGGGTGAGCTTCCTAGTTGAACAACATTATACATAAATCCATGTTCAGTAAATTGAATATTTTTGGATCTGTGGATGATATATATATCTCGATCAATTACGATTGGCATATCTATTGCTACTTTTGAATGTCTGTGTGTGTGTTTTGTTATATATATATATATATATATATATATATATATATATATATATATATATACAATCTCCAGATTTTTAAAATATGAAATATATGTGTCTTATATACACTCCCTAAATTCATTCATGTTCACGTATGTGGATTTATAATCAACTTTTCACAATATTATTCTCAGAAATATTCATCCACCTGAAATACATATTTGTTTTCTAGTACTGAAAACTAACTTCAGTGAATGGTACATACATATCCTAATATTTCTAGAGTTACTGTCCCAGTTTAACATCAAGGCAAGTAGATTCCTATGGTACATGATTTGTATTTTTACGTTCATTTTTATTCAAAACTGGTACATTACTATTTCTTAAGTTTATGCACATCATAGGATATATATTTTATCCACAAGTTCGCAAATTTATACGAATTTGTTTCACTTTCAATCACTTCCTGCTTCAGGACACATGTATTCTTCCATCTTTCTTGACTGGTCTCTTCCTGAGACCTCTTTCAAAACACATTATTTTCGATTTCCATAATCACTTTTGAAGCAAAACTCACATCCCCTTCATGATAAATTATAACTCTGATATTTCCAATGGATGTATAACTGGTTGGAATGAATGATTGTATACCAATATCAGATTTCTTATATATTTTCAGATATCAATTCAATCCATTATTTAGAGTAAAACCAGTTATATTATTTATTCACAGTATGGTCTATGCATGCTTTTTCTTTATATTCATAGACACAGTGTACACCTCTTTGTACCCCCAATACTAATTTATATGTCTTCAAAATATTGCTCCCAGAAATGGTGGAAGAAATACGCATGTCACCTGATCTACATATACATTTTATCACAGAAATATTCTGGACACAAAATGCAAAGATCACACTTATGATTGTACCAAAGCCTAAATGGAAAGTAAATATGGATTACTAAAATCATCCATGTCCAAGTTGCCTAATGCTCTCAAATGTCAATCCTATTGGTGACTACATATTTGTTTCCTCTTAAGATTATATATTCAAACTCAACCCGATTGAAAATGTTTAATCCTATCCCTCACTTTATACATTGCCTGATTTCATAATGTCTCTATTGCCATCTGCTTTCTTACATATTTTCCACAGTTCACCACTGTGACTGAACCTGCACATGTGCTGACATTTGCTTTCACACTCTAATTGATAACTTATTGCTGAAGAACTTTTTTTCCAAATCCTATACTCACTCTTCTTCCTAAACCTACTGACTATCTTCCTAATCCTACTGACTATCCCTTTTTGACTGGATATTCTCTTCTACATTCAATCATCCAACGTACAAGGTCTTATGCCATTGTAAATCGATTTATCTGAGACATCTGTGAGAACGTAATTCAATGGTAAGTATCCCAATCAAGGGCCCAATGATTTTCTGAGCTTCAAATCATACTTAGATTTATTTTTTCATACATGTATTTCACCTCTATATTCTTATAAATATCGCATGTTCCCAATACCATTAATCATCCAGCAGAATGATTCCTAAGCCAAATGGAAAATGTTATTCACCCTAACCATACACTGTTCCCTCAATCTCATTTTACAGAAGAGCAGGGACAGTGTTGGTCTTACAATACAGAAATGTAGTGGATCTTCCATCTGCTGAGAACCTCAAAGCTCCATGCAAAATTGATCCCTGGAGAAGATGTAGGCAGCTATGAAAGACCTGAGAGAGCAAAAATCATCTTCCATGGCAAACAACCTGGTCAGGATGAAGGGTTGCATCAGAATCAGCCAATCTCTCCTTAATGTAGAGAAGATGGACAAAACCATGCCTGTGTGGAGAGCTGTTACCATTTGCCTACAGGTGATATACCATTCTAACATGTGAAAGTGTGACAGGAAGTAGGGGCAGCCTCCATCTCATGGTACCGTTGGAAGCAATTGTTATGATAAAGTGGTTGCTAAGGCAGTGATCTCATTCAGTTCCTGAAGAAAGTGATCTCATCTCACTTCCTTGGTGATGGAACTCTCTGAACTTGGGATACAGAAAGCCAGGCACCCAGAGCCAGTCCCAGTCCTAGTCCCAGTGGTCTCACTTTTTTGGATTAACCAAGGACAGAGTCAGTCTTTCTTGGTACCTACTGATGTGAGGATGGCCAAATGCCAGGAAAGCTCGGAAGAGGGGCTCTTCCTGAGAAAGCAGGTAGTGGCTCAATCCTGGCTCCTGACAACTTCACAGAGTTTGCCAAGAAGACCAGATCTGAGACAGGACAGGCCATTTTGGGGGATCATAGTATGACCCATCAGTCAGAACACACACCGGACAGTCACAGACCTATTTGAGAAAAGGAGGTGCCATTGTGGGTGTGGGTGTGGGTTTGTGGTTTTGTCTCATGTTCTGAGAATAGGTAGGAAAGGCGGTTTGTTTGATTTGGAGTGAACAGTTTCTAGTAAGTCGTTTGACAGCGCAAGTGTTTCTATGTCTGTGTATCCCACTGTGTTTGTACTTGTACACATTAGAAAAGAGAATGCATTAATTGATGTGTCCTGTCTCGTAGAAAGCTTCCCAGCATTCATCCAGCCCAATTTATGAATTGTCTATGGCTTGCCTTATTGATGGGCAATACCTGCTACCTTCCTAAGTTGCTGTTTTCTTCCTGAATTATGGCCACTTTCCAGAATAGGCTCATGGTTTTGTGTCCAAGATATGTACTACCTCCAAGCTCGGTGACATGGCCATGTACTGGATAGCTGAAGGGAATGGCGAGCATCTCAGAAAACTCAGATATCAGTGTGACCAGTAAAGTCTCAGTGGAGAATCCCTGCTTTGGGCCATTTGCTTACCTATTGTTCTGTTGCCCTGAGAGTCAGGAAGGTTTTTGTCTCAGGCCACAGCTTTTTGAATCCTGAAGAAAAGATTTTTCAAATGGAAATTAATAGGATTCACCTTTGGCTCTTTTCTTAATTGATTTGGAAAGAGGTGTGTCTGAATCAGCCTCTTGGCCCAGTGTGATTCTTTGACTTAGATACTCAGCACCTGATGGATCTAAAGAAAGATCCCATGTGTGCATCCAAATCCAAAATGGCAAAAAAGAGCAGTCATTGTGGATGAAGTCTTTTGCCTTCCTCTGTAAGGTTTCTGAATTCCATCATGTGAGAATAGGGATCATTTGGGTCAAATGATTTCTTCAAATTAATTCAGAAGCTTTCCAATAGGTGCTTGGGTTTTCTCATCTCTCCAATTTACATAAAGAATGTGTACCCGACACTCGGTAGGCCTCAAATTGGTGAAGCAGAGCAATATTAAGGTCAGGCCTATTTGATCACTCCTGGTACACAGGAAGGATGTACAGGCCACCGGGAATTTAGGCAAATGAGGGCAACGGAGCTTATTTTGGACACTGTCTTGGGCTATGCTAATGCTCTCAAATGTCAATCCTATTGTTGACTTCATCTTTGTTTCTTCCTAAGCTCATACATTCAACCTCAACCCTGTAGAAAATATCTAATCCCATAACTCACTTTATTCTTTTCCTGATTTCCTAATGTCTCTATTGATATCTGCTTTTCTACATATTTTCCCCTGTTCATCATTGTGACTCACTCTTCACTTGTGTTGATATTTACATTGACTCTCTAACCAAAACCCTATTGGCAAAGAACTTTTTTTCCAAATCCTATACTCACTTTTCTTCCTAAACCTACCAACTATCTTCCTAATCCTACTGACTATAACTTTTTGAATAGATGTTCTCTTCTACATTCAATCATCCAAGTAAAGTTTGGGCGAGTGCCGGAGAAAGAGACCACCAAGAGACTATCTCATGCAACAGCAAAGGTTTTATTGGGGGTCCAGCATGCTGGGGCTCAGAGCTCACTTGAATAGAGCAGAGAGACCTGACAACAGCTTAAGCAGAGCTTATATACTTTCCTTGCAGAGGGCAGGGATGGAAGTTCATTGATGGGTCAGGGAGAGTGGATGGTTTGTATTCAACTGGGTGAGGGAGTACATTCTGCAGTTTGGTAATTGGGGACAGCATATTCTGGGAACAAGATTAGCAAACAGTTCTCAAGATTTCAACAGTGTTTTGTTACGCATACAGAAAAACAGAAAATGACAAGTACATATTTTATTAACCTTTCATTCCCCACTTCTTCTTCTGGCTACTTTTAATCATAAAAGTGATCATTGTGGGGTGTCACATTCTATGTCTGCTAGTGGGGTATTACCATAAGTTTAATTTGTCCAATTTGAGCTTGGAGAAAAGAAATTACACGGTTGAGAAAACAGGGTTTTATAGTTAGCAATAATATGAGGATTATTATTGGACTGGCTAGGGTTGATAAAAACGTAGTTAACCAGGGGGACTGTGTAAAAAAAGACTCAAACTACCATTCTTGGGCCTCTCTCTCTCTCTCGTTGTCGCTCTTCAAGGCATCTTTTTAATTTACTCATAGATTTTTTTTACAACTCCAGTATTGTAGACATAAAAACAACATTCTTCCCTCAATGAAGCACAAAGGCCCCCTTCTCTCATGAAAAGGAGGTCCAACCCTCGACTGTTCTGTAAAACAACTTCAGAGAGTGAGGTTAAAGATTCGTTCAAAGCTGTGATGGAGGTTTCTAATATCTTTAATTTTTGATCTATTGCTGCTTTGGGTCATTTGTTGTGTCCCATGGGCCAGAGCAATGGTTCCCGTGCCCTACCCTGCAGTAACTACTATTCGTAATAGAATGGCTAAGGTGAGGGACATATGTTTTCAGCGGAACCGTGTTCTATGCCCCCCTCTTTGATCTTCAAATAAACCCGCATCATGATAGAGCACTCTGGGAAACATCTGCACCATTACACAATTAATCACATCTGTTGACCATTTCATGAAAACATAAACAGTGTTTAAGTATATAGAATTATACTGTTGTAGGGACGGACAAGGCAAGGCACCTAAGATAGCACCAAAGACAGGAAAACAGTCTTTTTTGGTTGCAACCAGATTCAGGGGGCATTGCTTCTGTTGTAATCAATTAATCCCCTGAAACCCAAGTTTAGGTAGTTTCAGAATTTTGTACACAACACGTAAGGAAATGGGCTCAGAAGTTCACAGTCTGCAGAAGTTCACAAAAAGCAGTTTTCGTTTCTGTTTTTTCCTCAGTTTGGGGCAAGTTAACTTTTCAAGGACACCTATGTGGGGGAGAGCTTTTTCTTCCCTTTCTTTTTTTTTAACCTGCCAGCTGTTTCCATGCAGCCCAGTTTGTAACTTCTTTATCTTAGAAATGTAGCCATCTCTGTGAAGCCCCAGCTCAAGGCCAGAGGCCTTTTTTTCACATATTTTGTGAAAAACTATTAAGGGTGTGTCTAGATTAGGAGTGCTGGTTTTTTTTAGCCAGTTTCCAAGGAGACCAGGGCAACACGAAAATAGGAAGTTTATCTACAGTGATCTCTTTTATAGGGACTCTTTTGCTGAAAGTCGTAAATCAGCCATGGTGAAGACTTCTGGAGAAGGTTAATTAAGACTTTTCTGTGGACCTGGTACAGAGGGGGACGACTTGGAAGGCAGGGATGAGAGCAACTTCCGTGGATCTGAGAATGAGGAAGGAGAGATGTAAAAGAATATTGGGAGAGGGCTTTGGGATCTTAATAGCAAGAAAAATTTGAGCAGTAGAACAGATAGAACAGAGGGGGAAACGGGAGTGAGTATCCCAAAAAGCCTGTGAGGGACTTTAAATTTTTAGTAACCTGTTTTCAGTGATGACAAAGCAACATTAAAGGCCATTTTCATTACATTTTGGATAAGGGTCTGAGGGTTCTCCTCAGTGGGTTTGAGCTTTGCATTAGCTGGTAAGAGGACCTGGAGGGACCCAGTGCGGGCACTGACAGGAGAAGAGAGTAGTGAGTGAGTGGAGTGGTACCTCAGTACCTGCTACCTCAGCCATGGGGCAATGGTCTGAGAACTGGCGGAGATTTGGGTTTTTGATCTAGATATTGGAGGGCAGAAATCAAGTTGCTGAGGTGGGAGTGACAGCAGAGAGTCTGGAGCAGAAGGCTGAGGGTAAGCATCTATTGGAGAAGCATAGTTCAGGATGTGAGCAAAGGAGGGAGAAGGCCTCCACATAGGGGAATCTCCTTTTACCCTTTTGAGCACTTTTAGAAGTTTAAAAGGTCACGCAGAATTTGAGGATATAGAGACCCCTCTTGGGGCCATCGGTTTTGGTTATCTAATTGGTAATATGGCCAATGCTGTTTACAGAATTTGATGAGGAGTTTGGGTTCCATCTGGCAGTCCCTGTATGCTTACAGCCCCATGACTTACAGAAGAAGTCTGCTCTCCCCCCCGCACAGCCGTGACTGTTTGTGGCTTTGATACTCCGCCGGGCAAACATAGTAATCTAGGCTAGCCAACCTGCATCTGGCTCACGTGTCCCTACATCCATAATGTTTGTTTCCATTTTCTATGGTACCGAAGGGATTTAATGGAATTTTAGTGGGATCCTCTTCATCAGGGATATCTCAATAGGAAAGACCTATAGCCAGCTGACAAATGTCTGGGTGGAGAGATGGCCACGAGGTCCATAAGGGGGCTTTATGTGAGATAGACCATACTTCTTTTCCAGTAGGATTTGTGATCAGCCATCGCTGCTTAAGGGGCTGATGAGGGTTAAGACTACTGGTCGTCAAGGGGAGAATAAATGTCTTCCAGGATCTTCTTGACAACCATTTGCTCTGTTTCTTTTTTTTTCTTTTTTCTTTCTTTTTTTTTGTGGGGAAGGCTTCAATCCGTCCTGAAAATGTATCTTCAAAGACTAGAAGATATTTAAGTCCATACCTTGCTGGCTTAATTTCAGTAAAGTCCACTTCCCAGAATTTTCCTGGTATGGTTCCTCGTAGGTGCTTTCCTGCAGGAAGCTTGGAAGGGTAAGTATTAACCAATTGATGGACCTGACAGGCTTTTGTTACCCATTCAGTTATTTTCTTTCACTGTGAATCGGTTAGTGGAAAACTCTGTTCTTGATCTTTCAGGAATGAATGCAGTTTCTTTGAACAAAGATGAGTGAGTTGATGAACATTTGCTACTGACATAGTTAGAGCCATGATTATAGGAGTATTTACTGAAGGATTTAGAAATTCCTCTTGGGGGCCTTCAGGGTTAAAAGTTATTTTGGCCCAGAGCTTGGTGAGCAGATCTCTGCCCATCAATGGGGCCGGGCATTCTGGGATTACTAGGAAGGAGTGATGGATTTATCCTTTCCCCTGGTCCATGGTCCCCTTAGTTGTCAAAGTCTGATATTTACTGCATTTAGACCCTGGAATTAGAGACCTTTTATTTGATAGAGGGCCCAATGGAGCCTTAAGGGCTGAGTATATTGCCCCTGTATCTACTTCAAAGTTTACTGGGGTCCCCTCCACTTCAAAAGTTACCCTGAGGTCGGGGAGAGGATCTGAGCCCCGACTTTCTTAGTCATCCTCCAGAGTCAGAATGTCTGGCTGGCGTGGCTGTCTCTTTCTAGGGCACTCTTTGGCCCAGTGTCCTTTTTCTTTAGAGTAGGCACATTGATCTGAGGCCAGGGGTGGCCTCTAGTGTGGGCCCAGGTATCCCTTTCTGTCTCTCTGTTTCTTAATTTCTGGCCTGTTTGTTGTTGTGACCAGGACCTTAGTCAATGCCTTAGTCTGTCTTTTGCTTCTCTCATCCTCCCTTTGCTCCCTTCTCTTCCTCAGTTTCACTCTTATAGTATACCTCTTTGGCTTCTCTAACTAAATCTCTCAAAATCATATCTTGTAATCCATCTAAGCATTGTAACTTTCTTTTAATATCTAGGGCAGCTTGCCCAATAAAGGCCATTGTGACAGATGCCTTTTGATCCTCTGCCTGAGGATCGAAAGTAGTATATCTCCTATATGCCTCCATAGTTCTCTCTAGGAACATAGAGGTAGATTCACCAGGCCCTTGAATAATCTCTCTTACCTTGGCCAAATTAGTTGGTCGCCTAGCGGCCACTAAGATACCCACTATTAGAGCCCGGTGATAAGTGGACAGATGCTCCCTACCTTCAAATGTGTTGGGGTCCCACTTGGGTCGTTTCAAGAGAAAGCCGGCTTTGATTATGTTGGGAAGTTGTGTTGGTCACCCATCTAGTCCGAGGATATTGTTTTCTAGCATCCAGGAGGATTCTCTTTTGTTCCTCTGTCATGAAGAGAGTCCCTATGAGTTGTTGGCAGTCATCCCAAGTAGGCTGGTGTGAAAACATCAATGACTCAACCAGACCTGAGAGCCAGGTTGGGTCCTCGGTAAAAGGAGGATTGTTATTTTTCCATTTATATAGGTCTGAAGAGGAGAAGGCCAATACTGGTAGGCTTGCATTTTTCCTCCATGGCCGTTGTCAATCATTGGCCCATAGGAATGGAGGGGGAGCAACACGGGAGTTTCAGGGTTTTAAATCATTTGACGCTGTCGAGTTCCTTTAGCCAGGCCAGCTTCCTCCAGGGGAGGAGGGGCTGTGTGTGCTGCAGGGGAGTTATCTGGAGTGCGCTGGGCTGGCTTATCTTTCTCCAATGGCGGAGAGGCTGAGTCAGCAGCAGGGGAATCACTTAGAGGGTGTTGGGGGTTGTGGGATGAGGGTAGAAGATAAGGAGGGGCATGAGAGTCCAGTAGAGTCAAATCTTGTGACTCAGGGAGAACAGAGGGTGGAGGAGGAGGATGAGCAGAGGGTTTGAGAGATCGTGGGGAAAAGAGTAGGAGCGGGGACATGGCAAGGAAAGGCTTCACCCATGGTGGAGGAGATTTGCAGAGGTCCTGCCAAGTTAAGATATATGGCTGTTGATCGGGATGGCTATGTGGCCCTGGCTGTAAGACAATATCTCTGACTTATTAAATTAGTGTGAAGTAGAAAGATCCTTCTAGGGGCCATCCGAATGCAAAGGTGGGCCATTCTGAGGCACAGAGAGTCTGCCAGGTCCAGCGTTTTACTGAAAAAGAAAGATTCTGAGCCCTTAAGCAGACTTTGGTCCAGTGATCAAGGTCAGAGACAGAGGCATTGAAGTGACCTGTCCCATAATGAAAGATACACAAACAGTAAAAGCAACTCTCACGACACAGACAAGACAAGATAATAAAGACAGGCAATGAACGTCCAACACTGAGACCAAGACTGAGCAGCCGGCAAAACCCGATGGGCTGGCAATACCGAATCTGAAACAAAACATCACTGAGTCGAGGAGACTATTGTTCCTTGATTCCCGAGTCCTCTGTGGCGTCCCCCAGAGCCTGTGGCTCTGTGACACATCTGCCAGCCACCGTCAAAGAGAGCTCATGCAACTTCATCAACAGCCATTTTGCCAAGCCCTAACCTGAAACCTGAAACCAGAAAGAGGCGCCTTACTTTCCCTGAGAGTAGCCCATTGAGGTCTCTCTTCCGCCCCTGCCGGATCTCGAAGGAACCTCCATATATAAAGGTCGGGAGAGCGTTGGGGGAAGAGACCACCAAGAGACTCTCTCATGCAAAAGCAAAGGGTTTATTGATGGTCCAGCATGCTGGGGCTCAGAGCTAATTTGAATAGAGCAGAGCTCATATACTTTCCTTGAAGTGGGCAGGGAGGGAAGTTTATTGATGAGTCTGGGCAAGTGAGCAGTTTGCGTGCAACTGGGTGAGGGAGTACATTCTGCAGTTTGGCAGTTGGGGACAGCACATTCTGGGAAAAAGATTAGAAAACAGTTCTCAAGATTTCAACAGTGTTTTATTAAGCATACAGAAAAACAGGAAGTGACAAGTACCTATTTTATTAACATTTCACAACCAACTATACTTTGCCAGATTTCCTAAAGTCTCTATTGATATCTGCATTCCCACATATTTTCCCCAGTTCTGCATTGTGACTGATTCTTCACATGTTCTGACATTTACATTCACTGTATACCCGAAACCCTATAGCTAAAGAACTTTTGGTCCAAATCCTATACTCACTCTCCTATATAAACCTACCGACTATCTTCCTAATACTACCGATTACTCCTTTTTGACTGGAAGTTCTCTTTTACAATCAATCATCCAAGTTACAAGGTCCTATGCAATTATATATCAATTTATCTGAGACATCTTTGCAGAACATAATTCAAAGCAAAGTATCCCATCTGTGCAGAAAATAAATCAAAGCTTAATACCGAAATCAAGGGCTCAATGCTTTTCTGGACTTCAAATCTTACCTAGATTTCTGTTTTCATACTCATATATTTCACCTATATATTCTTGTAAATATTGCAGGTTTCCAATACCATTATTCATCCAGCAGAATGATTTCTATTCAAAATCGAACCTGTTATTAACCCTAACCATACACTGTTCCCTCAATCTAACATAAGAGAAGAGCAAGGACAGAGTTGGTCTTAAAATACAGGAATGAAGGAAATCTTCCAACTGCTGAGAAACTAAAAGGTCCATGCACAAATGATCTCTAGAGAAGATGTAGGTAGCTATGAAGGAACTGAGAGAGCAAAAGTCATCTTCCTTTGCAAACAACATGGTCAGCATGAAGTGATGTGTCTGAATCAGCCTCTCTCTTCTTTATGTAGAGAAGAAGGACCAAACCAGGCCTGTGTGGAGAGCTGTTCCCAGTTACCAATGGTTGATATACCATCCTAACTTGTGAAAGTGTCACATAAAGTAGGGGAAGCCTCCATTTCATGGGACCTTTGGAAGTAAATGTTAAGACAATGTGGTTGCCAAGGCAGTGACCTCATTCAGTTCCTGAAGGAAGTGACCTCACCTCACATCCTTGGTGATGGAACTCTCTGAACTTGGGATCTAGGAAGCCAGGCACACAAATCTAGTCCCAGTCCCAGTCCCAGTGGTCTCACTTCTTTTGATTTACCAAGGACAGAGTCAGTCTTTCTTGCTACCTACTGATGTGAGGATAGCCAAATGACAGGAAAGATCTTAAGAGTGGCCTTTCCTGAGAAAGCAGTAAGTGGCTCACCGCTGTCTCCTGACAACTTCACAGAGTTGGCCAAGGAAACCAGATCTGAGACAAGACAGGCCATTTGATGGGAACATAGTATGGCCCAGCAGTCAGAGGACACACACGATAGTCAGAGACCTACTTTGAGGAAAGAGGTGCCTTTGTGGGTGTGGGTGTGTGTTTGTGATTTTGTCTAATGTTCTGAGAATAGGTAGGAAAGGCGGTTTGTTTGATTTGGAGTGGACAGTTTCTAATAAGGGTTTTGACAAGGCGAAGGTTTCTATGTCTGTGTATCCCACTGTGTCCATGGTTGTAGACATTAGAAAAAAAGAATGCAGCAATTGATGTGTCCAGTCTAGTAGAAAGCTTACCAGCATTCTTCCTGCCCAATTTATGAATGGAATGCGGCTTGCCGTATGGATGGGTAACACCTGCTATCTTCCTAAGTTCCTGATTTCTTCCTGAATTCAGGCCACTCTCCAGAATTGGCTCATGGTTTTGTGTCCAAGATATGTACCACCTCCAAGCTCTGTGACATGGCCATGTACAGGATAGCTGAAGGGAATGGCGAGCATCTCAGAAAACTCAGATATCAGTGTGACCAGGAAAGTCTCAGTGGAGAAACCCTGCTTTTGGCCTATTGCTAACCTATTGTTCTGTTGCCCTGAATGTCAGGAAGGTCTTTGCCTCATGCCACCCCTTTGTGAAGACTGAAGAAAAAGTTTTCAAATGGAAATGAATGGGCATCTCCTGTGGCTCTTTGCTTAATTGCTTTGGAAAGGGATGTGTCTGAATAGGCCTCTTGGCCCTATGTGAGGTTGTGGCTCAGATTCTCAGCACCTGATGGATGTAAAGAGAGATCCCATGTGTGCATCCAAAACCAAATTGGTCAAAAGAGCAGTCATTGTGGATGAAGTCTCTCGCCTTTATCTTTAAAGTTCTTGAACTCGATCAAGTGAGAATAGGGATCCTTTGGGTCAAATGAGTTCTTCAAAGACCTGCAGAGGTGCTTGTGTTTTCTCATGACGGCAAATCACATAAAACTATATACCTGATACTCAGTTTTCCACAAATTGGAGAAGCATAGAAGTATTAACGTCTAGCATATTTGATCAATCCTGGTTCACATGAAGGGTGTCCAGACCACCCTGATGTTACACCAATGAGGGCAAGGGAGTTATTTTGGCCACTCTCCTGGACTCTGTCACTCATGGAAACCTACAGCCAGAGGTTATGATTAGTGTCTATATGGAAGAAGATGAGGGCCATATGGGAGTGTTTTGGTTTTAATTTTGGTCATTTGTGTCCAGTTGGAAGACATGACTGAGAAAACCTGGGCTTGAACTCTGGTGTGATTCCCCTTATAGACTGAGTTCTGGAACTGACTTCAGAGAAGTATTGCCATGAATTTTGTTGGGATTTTAGGAGGCCACCTATGAGAATCACCCTTGGAAACAGAGATCTAGGCCCAGGGTGGCTTTCCAAAGAGCCCGGGAAATCTCAGCCAGGATATCACATGATTTTATTCTGAAAGACTTGGCATCCATAGTTGAGAGTCACAACACCCATGGACGTCACATTGTAGACCTCAATGGGCCTGGCTTCATGTGACCTTTTGGCCACTCTTTGGGAAGCCTTGCCTGTGAGAGTTCTCCAGAGCATTCATTGAAATGAGCTTCCTCACCATTTAATGGTTCCTGAATGAATTGAAACCCACAGTGCCTCCAACGTCATCTTTGAAAAATGCCTTGATAAATACCATGAAATTTTTGAAATTTCCATGACCAGGTGGCACTGGAGAACCTTTGGTTGTTGCTGATCATGAGTGTACCAGACAGTGCCTTGATTGACTGGGCTTCAGGAAAATGGTGTAGAACAGAGATGCCAGTAAGTTGGAACCTGCTGAGTAATGTGCCTAGAGCAGTGGTGGGAAGGTGTGTGATAAAAAATTTGTTTTTGGGCCATGTGGATCTGCCATTGGCTTCCAAATGGCTTGTGACTGACATGGTGCAGCCAGCAGACCCTTACATGAAAAGGCATCTTGTTATATGGAGATGTTTCCGGGCAATGTTCAGAATCAGGTTGCTATGGACATGGGGCCAAGCTATGTGCGTTAGAAGCCTGGTTGGTGCATTCTCCTGCAGACGCTGACTCACCACACATGACAGATTTGCCTCCAGAACTGTGTCCCAGTTGAACTCCTTTAATTTCATGAAGCAATTGCCAAAGTCCCAGTGCAGCAGCAAGAAACACCACGAAAATAGAAGATGACCAAATGGCTTCACAGTCCACATGAAAAGACACTTATCCCCCAATGGTCACCGTTTACTTACAAAGAGAGAATTCAGCACTGCTGCCTCATGTTTCTTTGGAAAATAAGAAACCATTTCCTCCAGGTCACATAGATGCAGACACAGATTTGATGGTCTCACTAGAAAGCAGCTAAAGCTCCTGACAACAACATATATTTCAAGTGCCTAACCTCAGAGGCAGTTTCTCAAGAAGTATTTAGGCCAGCAGAGCTCCATGTTTATGGAGTTTTTACCCTGTCCCATACTTTTGGAAACTCCTCTACCACTGCCAAGGTTGTAAACCCCTGAGCAAATTCCATTCCATATATATATACACAGATTTTCTAACTCTTCTCCTCTAATTGTGTCTTACTTTGGGCGAAGGTAATGTCAAGGAATTGTTCTGGATGAGAGTGGGAAGATTTTGTTTAGCACATATTTGTATAAACATTGGATTCCTTTTTCTATTTTACATTTTAAATACTGAATCCCTGACACTAACACATACCCTAATAGATTCTGAGTACTAATCATAATATGATGGAGAAAAATAACCGAAACAGAATAGAAATACAAGCAGTTCAGAGGAGGCATGTTGTATTTTTGGACTTGCGTTTTGCATTATATAGGGTAGGAGTTATAAATCTAGTCCATTTTTAATTGAAATAGTTCTCCATGTTCTTTTAATGTTAACAAATATGTGAATTCCTGTCTCCCTTTCTCTGTAGTCTATTCAGCACATGTATTTTTATATGCACATATAGAATCCTACCTGGTATCACACGCAAATTTTCATGAGTTACATGACTTGGCAGATACAAACTGTGAGAAGAGATTACTCCTCCTAAACGATGTAGGAACTGAAAATTCAACCTATGGGGGAGCTTCCTAGTTAAAAAAAGTTATACATAAATCCATATCGACTAAAATGAATATTTTTGGATCTGTGGATGATATATATTTCACTGTGTAATTAGATTGGCATATATATATATATATATATATATATATATATATATATATATATATATATATATTTATATATACTCTCCAGATATTTCATAATATTTAACATATGTGTCTTATTATACACTCCCTAAATTTATTCTTGTTCATATATGTGGATTTATAATCAAATTTTCACAAGATTATTCTCAGAAATATTCATTCACCTGAAATACATATTTGTTTCCTAGTATTGAAAACTAACTTCAGTGAATAGTGCATATAAATCCTAATATTTCTACAGTAACTAACCCAGTTTAATATCAATGCAAGTAGATTCCTATGGGACATGACATTTATTTTGAAGTTCATTTTTATTCAACACTGGTACATTTCTATTTCTTGAGTTTATGCACATTATAGCATATATATTTCATCCACACGTTCACAAATTTATAGGCATTTATTTCACTTTCAATCACTTTCTGCTTCAGAAACATGTATTCCTCCATGTGTCTGACTGGTCTTTTCATGAGACTTCTTTCCAAACACATTATTTTCGATTTCCATAATCACTTTTGAAGCAAAACTCACACACTCTTCATGATAAACCATAACACTAAGATTACAATTAGACGTATAACTAGTTGTTATGAATGATTCTATATCAATATATGATTTCTTATATATTTTCAGATATCAATTCAATCCATTATTTAAAGTGGAACCAGTTATATTATTTATTAACTGTATGATCTATTCATGCATTATCTCTATATTTATAGACACAGGGTACACCTCGTTGTACCCCCAATACTAATTTATACATATTTTAAATATTGCTGCCAGAAATGGTCGAAGAAATACTCATGTCATCTGATCTACATATACATTTTATCACAGTAATATTCTGGACCAAAAAAGCAAAGGTCACTCTTAAGATTTTACCAAAGCCTAAATGAAAAGTGAGCATGGATTACTAAAACCTTCCATGTCCAGGTTTCCTAATGCTCTGAAATGTCAATAGTATTGGTGACTACATATTTGTTTCTTCCTAAGATTATATATTCAACCTCAAGCCTGTTGAAAATGTTTAATCCTATCACTCACTTTATACTTTGCCTGATTTAGTAATGTCTCTATTTATGTCTGTATTCCTACATATTTTCCCCTGTTCATCATTGTTACTGACTCTTCACATATCCTGACTTTTACATTCACTGTCTACCCGAAACCCTATTGCTTAAGATCTTTTGGTCTAAATCCTATACTCACTCTTCTTTCTAAACCTACCGACTATCTTCCTAATCCTACTGACTATCTCTTTTTGAGTGGATGTTCTCTTCGACATTCAATCATCCAAGGTACAAGCTCCTATGCCATTGTATATAGATTTATCTGAGACATTTTTGCAGAACATCATTCAAAGCTATGTGTACCAATTAAGGGCCCAATGCCCTTCTGGGCTACATATCTTCCCTAGGTTTCTATTTTTATACTTATATTTCACCTATATATTCTTGTAAATATCATAGTTTCCCAATACCATTATTTGTCATGCAGAAATATTCCTAACCCAAATTGAACATGTTATTAACCCAAACCATACACTGTTCTCTCAATCAAACTTTACAGAAGAGCAGGGACAGGGTTAGTTTTACAATACAGGAATGTAGGGCATCTTCCACCTGTTGAGAACATCAAAGGTCCATGCAGAAATGATCTTTTGAGAAGATGTAGGCAGCTATGAAAGACTGAGAGAGAAAAGTCATCTTCTATGGCAAACAACCTCGTCAGCATGAAGGGATGTGTATGAATCAGCCTCTCTCTTCTTAATGTAGAGAAGATGGACCAAACCAGTCCTAGGTGGAGAGCGGTTCCCGAGTGCCCATGGTTTATATACCATTCTAACTTATGAAAATGTCACAGGAAGTAGGGGCAGCCTCCATCTCATGGGACCCTTGAAAGAAACTGTTCGTACAAAGTGGTTGTCAAGGCAGTGACCTCATTCAGTTCCTGAAGAAGTGATCTACCTCACTTTCTTGGTGATGGAACTTTCTGAACTTCGGATCCAGGAAGCCAGGCACCTGGAGCCAGTCCAGTCCAATACCCATTGGCTCATTTTTTTGGATTTACCAAGGAGAGTGTCAGTCTTTCTTGGTACCTACGGATGTGAGGATGGCCAAATACCAGGAGAGCTCTGAATAGGGTTCTTTCCTGAGAAAGCAGGTGGTGGTTCACTGCTGGCTCCTGACAACTTCACAGAGTTGGCCAAGGAGACCAGATCTGAGATAGGACAGGCCATTTTGGGGGAACATAGTTTGGCCCACCACTCAAAGGACACTCCGGATAGTCAAAGAGTTACATGGGGGAAGGATGTGCCTTTGTGGGTGTGATTCAGGTTTTGTCTCATGATCTGAGAATAGGTAGGAAAGGTGGTTTGTTTGATTTGGAGTGGACTTCTACTAGTAAGTAGTTTGACAAGGCGAGTGTTTCTATGTCTGTGTATCCACTGTGTCCGTGGTTGTAGATATTAGAAAAGAGAATGCAACAATTGATGTGTCCTGTATAGTAGAAAGATTCCCAGCATTCATCTTGCCCAACTTATGAATGAACTGAGGCTTGCCTTATCCATGGGCAACACCTGCTATCTTCCTAAGTTTCTGTTTCCTTCCGGAATTCTAGCCACTCTCCAGAATAGGCTCATGGTTTTGTGTCCAAGATATGTACCACCTCCAAGATCTGTGACATGGCCATGTACTGGATAGCTGAAGTGAATGGCGAGCATCTCAGAAAACTCAGATATCAGTGTGACCAAGAAAGTCTCAGTGGAGAAACCCTGCTTTGGGCCTTTTGCTTATCAATTGTTCTGTTGCCCTGAATGTCAGGAAGGTCTTTGCCTAAGGCCACCCCATTGTGAAGCCTGAAGAAAACAGTTTTCAAATGCAAATGAATGGGCATCACCTGTTGCTCTTTGCTTAATTGCTTTGGAAAGGAATGTGTCTGAATTAACCTCGTGGCCCTGTGTGAGGTTGTGGCTTAGATTCTCAGCACCTGATTTATGTAAAGAGATATGCCATGAGTGCACCCAAAACCACAATGGCCAAAAGAGCAGTTATTGTGAATGAAGTTTCTCACATTCATTTGTAAGTTTCCTGACCCCCATCAAGTGTTAATAGGGATCCTTTGGGTCAAATTATTTATTCAAAGCCCTGCAGAGGCTAGCCCATAGGTTTTTGGGTTTTCTCATGACTCCAAATCATATAAAGAATCTATACCTGACAGTCAGTAGGCCTCAAATTGGAGATGCAGAGCAGTATTAACACCTGGCCTATTTGATAACTCCTGGTTCACAAGATGGGTGTCCAGGCCACCGTGAATTTAGTCAAATGAGGGGCAAGAGAGCTTATTTTTGAGACTGTCTTGGGCTGCACCCCTCATGGAAAACTCCAGCCAGAGTTTATGATTAGTGTCTATATGGAAGAGGATGATGGCCATGTGGGAGTGTTTTGGTTTTAATTGTGGTAATTTGTGTAGCGGTTGAAAGAGATGACTGGATCCACCTGGGCTTGAACTCTGGTGTGATTCCTCTTAGAGACTGAGTTCTGAAACTGACCTCATAGAAGTATTGCCATGAAATGTGTTGGGATTTTAGGAGGCCACGCATGAGAATCGCCCTTGGAAACTGAGATCGAGGGCCAGGGTGTCTTTCCAGATTGCACTGAGAATCTCAGCCAGGATGTCACATGATTTTATTCTGAAAGACTTGGCAGCCATAGTTGAGAGTCTAAACACACATGGAACTCACATTGTAGACCTCAATGATCCTGGCTTCATGTGACCTTTTGGCCACTCTTTGGGAAGGCTTGCCTGTGAGTGTTCTCCAGAGATTTCATTGAAATGAGCTTCCTTACCATATAATGGTTCCTGCATGAATTGAAACCCACAGTGCCTCCAACATCATCCTTCAAAAATGGCTAAATAAATACCAACAAATTTCTGAAATTTCCATGACCAGGTGGCACTGGAGAACCTTTGGATGTCATGTTGCTGATCATGAGTGAAATAATTCCCCACGCAAAGACACTTCAAAGGGAGAATTCCAATTTTATTGCAAAAAAGCTGTGTGATTATATAGAACTAAGGGGGAGATGGTAGGGCTTAGATAAATGGCAGCAACCCGTTTATTGAAAGCAAGTTCTTTCAGATATCATCTCCAGAACCCAGGAATTAGTTCTCATTGGGGCTAAGGTTCTCCACCAGTGAGATTTGAAATTGGCGCTGGCGGGAGAGTTCACAAGGGCGGGAACTTTTCGCACCACTGCAGAAATGAAGAAGGTAGGAAGAAGAAGTCCTTAGGCACCATGTTGGGGTTTTTCTCTGGGGTATGGCTGCCATTTATACTTTTCCCAACATTCCTCCCTTTTTGTTTTCTTAGGAAGTGGGGCGTCATTTTTAGATCCGGCTGCTTCCTGCTGTATGGAGGTGCTGTGAGGCCTAGAAAGGGAAGGGGAGGAATGCTCGGGGGGCAGGTCTGGGAATATCATGGCAGCAAGAAATAAAACCCAGTGGCTATAGACAGCTACTTCCGTAGAGGTGAAGTCAATGAAAGTTCCCTGAAGCCACAAGTTGTCGATGGCATGGAACCAGTCCTGGATGGAGGAGATTGTTGGTATCAGCCACTGGTCCTGTAACAGAGACTCTAGAAAATACTGGAAGCGTTGCCTGGACAAGGTGCCACAGGACCTGAAGAAGATCAGAGTGAATAAAAACAGAATGAAGATAAAAATTAAAGCAAAGGTCAATTTTTGGCAGAAGTTCCATGTTGGGGGAGTGACATAGAAGAGGCCAAGGGCCATGAGGAAGCTTAGAAGGTCATAAAGATTCAAGAATCCAGGATGGCAGATTAAGAGGTTTTCCGAGCTTGTTGTCTCCCACTGTCTGATGTCCATTGCATTCCATCGTGCCTGGTAGTGAGCTTCATCACGGAGTGAACTGTTCTCTTGGAGATGTTGGGGGTTCGTCGGTCATCAGAGGCTGGTAGTGCCTAAGCAAAAGCTGGTTGAAAGTTTGATTACGAATTTTTTGCAGTTGGGTTTGAAGGAACTTCATTATGCAGGGCAAGAGAGCACAAAAAAGGAGCATCCCAATAAGGGGCCCAGAGAGAGGTAGTAAGTACATGGCAAGATAGGATTGGAAGAACCTCGTTATGGGATTGGAGGAGGTAGGTTTGAGCAATTGGGTCGATAATTCCTGCAATTTAACAACTTTTTTTTTTATTAGCCCAGATTCATTAACATAATAGCAACATTCTTTCTGAGGAATAGGCATGTACCCCCTTTTTCTGCAGTGAGAAGATCAATTGCCCTTCGGTTTTGTAAAGCCACTTGTGCCAATAAAGTAACCTGCCACTGCAAGGAGCCAAGAGACTCAGCAGTGGTATCGAGTGCTTCCTGCAGTTTTTGTTGCACGTCATTGGATGCCCATAGAGCATGACCTATAGCTCCACCAGAGAGACCGAGACTCGCCACTGAGGTTGTTAAAGTGAGGCCTACCAGAACCGGCAGAAAGACTGCCCTACGGGTGCGGGAAGGTAGGGCCAACTGTCGGAATTCAGTGGGAGTATACAAAGAAAGCAGAGGAACTACAGTAACCAAGATACAGGTGCCAGAGACATTGATCGTTGAGGTACTTAAAGACCAATTACACCAGATGAAATGTCCAGGTTGCATAAACGCAGGGCTCTATGGGGTGCTATAGCTCAAGGAACAAATGGGTAAAGGATTCATTATTGGCAGGTGGATACAGATGAAAGGAAATAAAGTATTGTTGGAATAACTTTCCCACAGTGGGATATGTGTCAAATGTAGGGGTTGTCCTTACTTAGAGAAATTGTAGGTTTTTGCTGAAATATTTCCTGCCGCTAATGGGACCGCTGCTAGAAGTGGACGACTAAGTGAAGCACAGAGAAAGCACTGAGAAGTAGGCACCAAAAGAATGGAGGAGTTTAATAATCGAAGAGTTTGGTGTAGCAAATTGAGCCATGTGGAAGGGGGACCTTAGGGGGTTGAAGGCTCTGAATCCTCTTTGGATGAGCTATGGATAAGATCTCGAAGTTTTGATTCTGACTCCTTAATGTGTTCAACTACCTGGATGGTTGCCTTAGGTGGCGTAATCAGGGTGCGGCCAACAGTCATCCACCCTGTGGGTCTGGCTGAGGTTGTCCGAGCATAGACAGCAAACTCAACATAGCCCCAACGTTTGGCCTTGGGGTCAGGTGTATCTGAAGTATATGATCCATTGTTATCGGATGAAGAGCCTTTATGCCACTTTAGGTAACTAGAAGTCCACCCTTCAGGGTAGCCAAGTGAGTGGTAAGAACAGCTACCACGTTCATCATGGAACCTGCATGACCAATAGGGACACCCATTATATATCTCAGGCCACCAATGACAATAGTCTTTGGTTTGATTAAAAAGGAAGCAAATGAAAGGCCAGTTCCAGCTACCAGGGACGAAGGTCCTTGAAGGTGACAATTTTAGGGGAATAGAGGTGCAGTTGTGGATGAAGCAAGTAGTTGCATCCACTGCGCGGACCTTCTGCATGCCATGTTCTGAGTATCGTTCCCGAAGAGTGAATAAATACGTGGTAGGTTAGGAGGGTAAAGACAAGTCCCAACAGAGCACAGAAAAGAAGCAGAGCACAAAAAAACAAGCAGTTAGAGAAGACTAGGGTGTTGGGAGAGCTCATTGTGCCTTCTTTAAGAGGAATTGGGCTGCAGGGAACACCGTGTGAGCCGCAACTTAAATGGGTGAGATGGGTGTGGAAAGCAGGAGTAAAGGGGAGGTTCAGGAGGTGATTCTTGGAGTTCCTCTGGGGTGGTCCTGTCGTCAGCAGGTGGGGCCTCCTGGTGATATGGCTTCAACCTAGAAATGGGAATCCAGGGAGTGAGATGGTTGTCTGATAAGGAGAGTTTGGCGGAGGTGGGGTTACAGAGAATGACAGGATAGGGGCCTTCCCATTTTGGTGCAAGAGTCCCTTTCTCCTCTGGGGTATTATAATAGACTAGACTCCCAGGTGTTAAGGGAGGAGTGTTTGGAGAGGAGACTGGGTCTGGAAGAAGCCAGTTCTGATATTTCCAGTGTTTCGAGCAGAGATGAAACAAGAGAGGCAAAGACAAATCTCGGGTGAGAGGTCCTTGTGAAATGACCAACCCAGGGGGTATAAGAGGTCTTCCATACATTATCTCAAAGGGAGACAGTAAAGATGGTTTCTTAGGGAGAGCTCTGATTCGAAGCAAAGCCAAGGGAAGGATTTTGACCCAGTCTAAGTTTAATTCCATTGTCAATTTGGTAAGGACTTCCTTCAGAGTACGATTTACCCTTTCCACTTTCCCTGAAGCCTGGGGGTAATATGGACAGTGGAAATGCCACTTGAAAGAGAGGGCTTGAGAGACCTTTTTTGTGATCCTAGAAATAATCTCAGGGCCATTGTCATATTGTAGGGAAGTCGGCATACAAAACCTGGGGATGATGTCTGTCAGTTAGATTGAAGCTACAGTGGAAGCCTTTTTATTGGAAGTGGGAAATGCCTCAACCCAAACAGAGAAAGTGTCCACAAAGACAAGGAGGTATTTATTGTGCCATACTGTGGGCATGTTGGTGAAGTCTACTTGCCAGTCAGCAGCGGGAATGTGTCTCTGGGCTTGGTGGAAAGGGAAAGGTTTGGGCCTTAAAGGAGTATGAGGGTTGGTCCGCTGACAGATCTGACAATTAGAGGCTATATTCTCTAGCATGGCTATGTCAGAAGGGTTGAGGGAGAAGAAGCTCTGTAAAAAAAGGGTCAAAGACTGAGAATTGGAATGGTGTAGAGTATGAAGGAACTTGAAAAGATTTTTGTTCTTACTGGAAGATGTAGGGGCTTCAGATGAGCTGTCTAAAGTGGCCATAATATGTCCCCCATGGGGGCCATAATTGGAAGTGGTAGCAGCCATTCGTGCCGCCTGGTCAGCTTTGGCATTGCCCTCAGTGATAAGAGAGCCGTCCTTCTGATGTGACCTACAATGGACAACTCCCAACTGGGTGGGTAAGTGGGAGGCCTCTATCAGATTGGTTAAAAGAGCCGAATTAGTGATCGCATTACCTTTGGTGGTAAGTAGGCCTCGCTCCTTTCATATTGAAGCATGGGATAATAAGATCTGGAAGACATATTTTGAATCAGTATAGAGGGTGAGGGATTTGCCTTGTGCTAGTAGGCAGGCACGAGTGGCTGCTATAAGTTCAATCTGCTGGTTGGTAGTTCCTGAAGGCATAGCTTTGGCCTCTATATTCTCAGTGGCTGAAACTACAGCGTATCCAGAGTAATGAGTGCCGTTCTGCCTAAAGGAACTGCTGTCAGTAAACCAGATAAGGTCAGGCTTGGTGAGTGGTTCCTCAGAAATGGAACAATGACAGCGGAGGAAATCATCTAAGGTTTCCAAGCAATTATGAGTTGGTGTGTTAGACGTGGGAGTCATTGGGAGCAGTGAGGCAGGGTTCAGTGCAGAGCATGGGAGGAAAGTAATATTAGGGTTTTCCTGAAAGAAAGTGAGGAGCGACAGAACTCTGGATGGAGGAAGGGTTTTAAGGCCCTTATAAGCTGAAAGATCTTTCAAGTGATGTGGGGAGTGGATAGTTCAAGGTGCCCCAAAAGTCAGCTTAGAGGCTTCTTTGTGTAAAATTTGTCCAGCAACCAGAGCTCTTAAGCAAGGGGCCAACCCACGAATGGTAGAGTCTAGTTTCTTGGAAAATATGCCACAGGTGCAAATGTAGGCCCATAATTTTGACCTAAGACCCTAAGTGCTTGCCCCCCTTTTTCATGGACATATAGATGAAATGGTCTTGAAAGATCAGGAAGGTGAAGGGCAGGTGCCTTTAAGAGGAGTTGCTGAAGCCTGCGGAAGTGGTAGATGGGGGAGAAGACAAGAGATTCACTAGGGGGTCCATTTGCTAGGTCATACAGGGGTTTGGATAGAAGAGAATAATTTGGGATCCAGGCCCTAAAATAACCTGCTACTTCTAGGAATGATAGTATTTTGGCTTTCATATGGGGCACTGGAAGATCAGAGAGGAGTTGCCTCCTATCCAGTGTTATTTTCTTTTTCCCGGGTGTAAGGCAAAAACCAAGAGAGGTGACAGAAGACTGGGAAACCTGTGCCTTGTGGGGAGACTCCCTATATCCCTTGTCTGCTAGGAAATTAAGAAGCTGAGCGGTGTGGGATTGAGAGTGTTCCCAGAGGGACTACATAGAAGAAGGTCATTGACATATTGAAGGAGAATAGAGTCAGGACAGGTCGGGTGAAAGGATGTGAGGTCCTGGGCAAGAACTTGGCAAAAGAGATGGGGGCTGAATCCCCGTGGGAGGACAGTCCAGGAAAGCTGATGAGAATGGTGGATGTGAGAGTCAGTCCATGTAAAAGCAAAGATATTCTGAGATTCTGAGAACAAGGGAATAGAAAAGAATGCATCTTTTAAATCTAAGACCGAGAAGTGGGTAGTAGTGGCAGGAATCTGAGAGAGGAGGGTGTAAGGGTTGGGCACTAGCGGGTGGATGGGGACCACAGAGGAGTTGACAAGGAGAAGGTCTTGAACCAGCCTGTAGGACACATTAGGTTTCTTAAGTGCCAGAATGGGGGTGTTGAAAGGAGAGTGTGTAGGCCTAAGATACCCCTTTCGTAATAAATCCTGGATGATGGGTTCTAATTCGAGGAGGGCTGTGGTTGTGAGTGGATATTGTGGTTGACTAATATATCTTGAAGGGTCCCGTAAGACAATATGAATAGGACTGCATTTAGCCATAAAGGGTGTAGTTGTGTCCCAAACCTCAGGCTTAACTAGTTTAGAGAGTCATGGAGGAGTGCATGAAGGAGGTGTATCTGCCCCTAGGAACATCATGAGGAAATGAGAGGTAGGAGAGGTGTGGGGTGATATGTGAATGGTGACTTTTCATAGTGAGAGTATGTCCCTTCACAGAAGGGGAATGGGGCAATGGCTCATAACGAAAAAGAAGTGAGTGAAGGACAAAAGGGATCCCTGCATATAACATGATGGGGGGGTTTGAGGTAAAATCTGTTTAACTCCTACCCTGACAATAGGAGTTTTTGAGGGTGTGGTAGAACCCCAATACTCCCTTAAGACTGATAAAGCGGCACCAGTATCCAAGAGGAAGGTAATGAAGCATCCATCCACCAGGAAGGTAACCCTAGGCTCTTGATTCTTGATGGTAATAGTCTGGAGGGAAAGCCCAGGACTCCGTCAATCCTCCTCTGCCAAGCCCAAGAGAGGCTGTGGTTGCCGGGCGGCTGACCAATCTCCCTTTTGGGTTGTTGGGCAGTCTGCCCCCCAGTGTCCCCTTTGATGGCATTTTGGGCAGGGGTTGTACGGTGTCCTCAGTGAAGGACAATCCCTGGCCCAATGTCTCTCCTTACCACATTTGAAGCAAGCTCCCGGGGGTGTCATATTGGGATGGCGTGGTGATGGCCTTCTCTGAATGACCTGGGCCAACATTTGGAATTTGGCATTTTCAGCCCTCTGCCTACGGCATTCACTTTCATCCTCTCTATCATAAAAAACCTTGAAAATGAAGATTTTGGTCTAAGGAGTAGCAGGGCCCTGTTCAAGCTTTTTAAGCTTGGCTTTAATGTCAGGGTAGCTTTGGGCCAGAACATATGTCATTAAGACATGACGGCCATCAGGGGTTTCTGGGTTGAGGTTTGTGTACTGTTGAAGGGCCTTGGTTAGTCTATCCAGGAATTCTGAAGGTGTTTCCTCCTTTCTTTGAATGACCTCCTGCACCTTTTTAAAGTTAACAGCCTTACGGATGGCCTTTTTCAGGCCCGCCAAGAGGCAGGATGTAAAAAGGTCACGAGACTGTAAGCCTTCAGGGGTGTTGTAATCCCATAGAGAATCCTGCTCTGGGACAGCATGAGGGCCTGTGGGGTGGTTAGGATTGGTCCTATGATTTTCATCAGCATGGGCTTGGGCTAGCTCCCAGACCCATTGCCTTTCCTCAGGGAGAAGTGTATTGGCCAAGAGCATGTAGATGTCATGTTGAGTGAGGCTATATGCTTGCAGGACCCATTGAAACTCGTGAATGTAAGTGGTGGGGTCAGTGGTGAATGAGCCTAACTTCCTCTCTAGCTGAGTAATGTCCGACATGGAGAAGGGCACGTGGACTCTGATGACACCCTCGGGACCAGCTACCTCACGAAGGGGTGCGATGGTCTTGGGGGTGGGAAGGAGTCCCTTAGACCTGGTAACAGGAGGACTGAAAGAGGCAGGAGGCGGACAGGAAGGAGAGGGAGGGGAAGGGAGTGTCTCTTTGGAAGAGGAGGAGGTGGAGCAGGCAGAAGAGGGCGGAGGGGAGGAGGATGAAATGGAAGGCTGAGGATCCTTGGAATCAGGCAGAGGAAGAGGAGGGTATAGCGGGAGAGAAGGGGCAGATAGGACTGGGGGATAAGGTGGGGGTTAATCTGCTGGGCTGAATGAGGAAGAATCTGTGAAGTCAGGAGTAGAAGTAGGGGAAGAGAAGGGTTTGCAAACAAGGAGGACCTGAGAGGGAGGGCAGGAGGAGCAGCGACAGAGTGCTGTGTGAGAAGGCTAAAACCTTAAATGCAGGGAATCTCACTCCACTTTTTCAGATGCTGGCAGTAGTTAAAAAGATCCCAGAGAAGGTTTGGATGTAAGGAGCCTTCTGGAGGCCAATGATTTCCATTATCCAGTGGATATGTAGGCCAATCTTGGGTACAGAATTTGATTAGAAGTTTGGGCTTGATGTCTGGTGTGAGGGAGAGTGTGGCCAGATTTTTTATTAAACATTTGAGAGGTGAGGCTTCAGGTACAGATGAAGAGGTGCCCATTGTCACAGGGAGAGAAGGAAGAGAGAGAGAGAGAGAGAGAGAGAGAGAGAGAGAGAGAGAGAGAGAGAGAGAGAGAGGGAGAATAAGAGTAAGGGAGAGAGACAAAGAGAAAACCCGGGCTGGAACGGCTTCCAGGAAGCTCAGGGTGAACAGTGGTCAGGTGGGCGTCCCCAAAATGACCAGCCGTCATGAGGAAATACAGAGGGCACTACCTGGTCGTCACCAGTGAAGTGCGATCTGTGAGACCCAATGGGTTCGGAGCCACGGGCAACCTGACGTCAGGAAAGTTTTCGAACGCAGCAGAAAAAGTCAGTAATGAAAACAGAACTCTGGTTCCGGCAGAATGCAGTTCCAGGACGGGAGTTCAGTTTTCCCCGAGCAGAGAGGCAGCTTCAGCCAGACACAGCAGCCCTGCAGCAAACAGCAACTCTAGCCAGCAGCGGCAGCGGCAGCAGAGGAGAAAAACCAAAGAGCCTCTCATGTAAACTCAGAAGCCTCACGCCCCAAAGGAAAACGGATCACCAGAGGGTCCACTGCGACCAGTAAAGGTCTTAGTGGCAGGAATTTCCTGCCCCCTACAGGGCGTCTAGAGTGTGCCAGATGATCACGGTCACAAAACCAGCGGTAGCCTGAAGGGAGTTGGAGAGCCAGGGTCAGGGGAGGCTTACATATATCAGATCTGTTGTGAGTGCAGGAAGCCGGCATCTGAAAAGAGTGGACCAGGGCGGAGTGTCTTGGCGGGGCAGGGGACAGGGCTCTTGTTAGAAACAGCTCACCCATATTCTCACACGGGGCAACAGAATGAAAGAACTTCCCACGCAAAGGCACTTTGCTGGGAGAATTCCAATTTTATTGCAAAAAGCTGTGTGCTTATATAGAACTAAGGGGAAGATGGAAGGGCTTAGATAAATGGCAGGCAAAACGTTTATTGGTAAGTTCTTTCAGATATCAGCTCTGGAGCCCAGGAATTAGTTCTTATTGGGGCTAAGGTTTCCCACCAGCGAGATTTCAAATTGGCCCCAGCAACAGAGTTCACACGGGTGGAAACATTTCGCACCACTGCAGAAAAAAGAAGGTAGGAAGAAGAAGTCCTTAGGCACCATGTTGGGGTTTTTTTCTGGGGTATGGCTGCCGTTTTTACTTTTCCCAATAATGAGTATACCAGACAGTGCCTTGATTGACTCGTTTTCATGAAAATGGTGTTTAACAGAGATGCCAGAAAGTTGGGTCCTGCTGAGTAGTGGGCCTAGAGCAATGGTGGGCAGGTGTGTGATAAAACATCTGTGGTGGGGCCATGTAGATCTGTCATTGAATTCCAAATGGCTTGTGACTGACATGGTGAAGCCAGCAGACCCTTATATGTAAAGGCACCTTGTTACATAGAAAGGATTCAGGACATTGTTCAGAATCAGGTTGCTATGGTCAAGGGGGCAAGCTATGTGGGATAGAAGCCTAGTTCTTGTATTCTTCTGCAGACCCTGACCCACCACACGTGACAGAAATCCCTCCCGCACTGTGTCCCCGTTGAACTCCTTGTATTTCGTGAAGCAAATACCCAACTCCCAGTACAGCAGCAAGAAACACCACGAAAATAGAGGATGACCATATGGATTCAATGTCCACACAGGGAGACATTTAGCCCCCAGGGGCCACAGTTTACCTACAATGGAAAATTCAGCACTGCTGTCTCATGTTCATTGGAAAATAAGAAACCATGTCCTCCAGGTCACATTGATGCAGACCCAGCTTTTATGGTCTCACTATAAAGGAAGCTAAAGCTCCTGACAACAACATATATTTCAAGTGCCCAACCTCACAGGCAGTTTCTCAAGAAGTCACTAGGCCAGCGGACCTTCATGTTTGTGGAGGGTTTACCCTGTCCCTTACTTTTGGAAACTCCTCTACCACTTCCAAGGTTGTGAACTCCTGATCATATTCCATTCTATATATGTATTCACGGATTTTCTAACTCTTCTCCTCTGATTGTGTCATACTTGGGCCGTAGGTGTTGTCAAGGCATTGTTCTGAATGAGAGTGGGAAGATTTTTGTGTAGCACATATTTACATACACATTGGATTCATTTTTCAATTTTCCATTCAAAATACTGAATCCCTGACACTAACACATACCCTACTAGACTCTGACTACTAATCCTAATATGATGGAGAAATATAACCCAAACAGAATAGAAATACAAGCAGTTGAGAGGAGACATGGCGTATAGTTGGTCTTGCCTTTTGCATGATATAGGGTAGGAGTTATAAATCTTGTTAATTTTTTGTTGAAATAGTCCTCCATGTGTTTTTAAAGTTAACACATATGTGAATTTCTGTCTCCCTTTTTCTGTAGCCAATTTAGCACATGTATTTTTATATGCACATATAAAATCCTACCTGGTATCACACGTACATTTTTGTGAGGTGGCTAACTTGGGAGATACAAAGTATGAGAAGAGATCACTCCTCCTAAATATTTTTGGAACTGAAAATTCAAACTATGAGTGAGCTTCTTAGTTGAAAAACATTATACATAAATCCATGTTTAGTAAAATTAATATTTTTGGATCTGTGAATGATATATATTTCATGATGAATTTTGATTGGCATATATATTGCTAATTTCTAATGTATCTGTGATATATATATATATATATATATATATATATATATATATATATATATATATATAATTTTCAAAATATGAAATATATGTGTCTTATTATACACTCCCTAAATAATTCACTCATGTTCATGTATGTGGTTTTATAATCAACTTTTCATAAGATTGTTTTTAGAAATATTCATCCACCTGAAATACATATTTGTTTCCTAGAACTGAAAACTCACTTCAGTGAATGGTGCAAACAAAGCCTTATATTTCTACAGTAACTGACCCAATTTAACATCAATGAAAGTAGATTTCTATGGGACATGATGTGTATTTTGATGTTCATTTTAATTCAACACTGGTACATTACTATTTCTTCAGTTTTTATACATCGTAGAATATACATTTCATCCACAAGTTCACAAATTTAAAGACATTTGTAACACATTCAATCACTTCCTGCTTCAGAACACATGTATTCCTCCTTGTTTTTGACTGGTTATTTCATGAGACTTCTTTCCAAACACATTATTTTCGATTTCCATAATCAATTTGGAAGCAAAACTCACACACATTTTATGATAACCTACAACCCTAATATTACCATTAGATGTATAACTGGTTGGAATGAATGTATGTATATGAATGTAAGATTTTCTGTGTATTTTGGGATATCAATTTATTCCAATTTCTAAATTTGGAAACAATTATATTATTTATTCACAGTATGGTCTATTCATGCATTCTCTCTATATTCATACACACATGGTACACCTATTTGTGCCCCCAATACTAATTTATATCTCTTCAAAATATTGCTCTCAGAAATGGTGCAACAAATACTCATGTCACCTGATCTACATATACATTTTATCACAGTAATATTCTGGCCACAAAATGCAAAGTCACACTTACGACTGTACCAAAGCCTAAATGGAATGTGAGTATTGATTATGAACATCACCCATGTCCAGGTTGCCTAATGCTCTCAAATGTCAATCCTATTGGTGACTACACATTTGTTTCTTCCTAATATTATTTATTCAAACTCAAGCCTGTGAAAATGTCTAATCCTATCGATCACTTTATCATTTGCCTGATTTTCTAATGTCTCTATTGATATCTGCTTTCATACATATTTTCCCCAGTTCATCATTGTGACTGAGTCTTCACATTTGCTGACATTTACATTTTCTCTCTACCGGAAACCCTATTGCTAAAGAACTTTTTGTCCAAATCCTATACTCACTCTTTTTCCTAATCCTACCAACTATCTTCCTAATCCTACCAACTATCCTTTTTTGACTGGATGTTTTCTTTGACATTCAATCATCCAAGGTACAAGGTCCTATGCCATTGTGTATAGATTTATCTGAGACACATGTGCAGAACATAATTCAAACCTAAGTATCCCAATCAAGGATCCAATTCTCTTCTGGGCTTCAAATCTTACCTAGATTTCTCTTTTCATACATATATTTCCCCTCTATATATTCTTATAAATATTGCAGGTTCCCAATAACATTATTCATCCAGCAGAATGATTCCTAAGCCAAATCAAACATGTTATTAACCCTAACCATACTCTGTTCCCTCAATCTAACTTTACAGAAAAGCAGGGACAGAGTTGGTCTTACAATACAGGAATGTAAGAAATCTTCCACCTGCTGAGAAACAAAAAGGTCCATGCAGAAATGAACCCTGGGGAAGATATAGGAAGCTATGATGGACCTGAGAGAGCAAAAGTCATCTTCCACGACAAACAACCTGGTCAGGATGAAGGGGTGTGTCTGAAGCAGTCTCTCTTTTCTTAATGTAGAGAAGATGGACAATACCAGGCCTGTGTGGAGAGCTGTTCCCGGGTGCCTATGTTTGATATACCATTCAAACTTGTGAAAGTGTCACAGGAAGTAGGGGCAGACTCCATCAATTGGGACACTTGGAAGCAACTGTTAGGACAAAGTGGTTGCCAAGGCAGTGACCTCATTCAGTTCCTGAAGGAAGTGACCTACATCACTTTCTTGGTGATGGAACTCTCTGAACTAGGGATCCAGGAAGCCAGGCACCCAGAGGCAGTCCCAGTCCCAGTCCCAGTGGCCTCACATGTTTGGATTTACCAAGGACAGCATCAGTCTTTCTTGGTAACTACTGATGTGAGGATGGCCAAATGCCAGGAAGGTCTGAAGAGGGGCCTTTCCTGAGTAAGCAGGTAGTGTCTCACCACTGGCACCTGACAACATCACAGTGTTGGCCAAGGAGTCCAGATCTGACATAGGACAGTCCATTTTGGAGTAACATACTATGGCCCATCAGTCAGAGGACACTCCGGATAGTCATAGACCTACTTGGGGGAAGGAGGTGACTTTGTGGGTGTGTGTGTGAGTTTGTGGTTTTGTCTAATGATCTGAGAATAGGTAGGAAAGTCGGTTTGTTAGGATTGGAGTGGACTGTTTCTAGTAAGTCTTTTGACAATGTGAGTGTTTCTATGTCTGTTTATCCCACTGTGTCCGTGGTTGTAGACATTAGAAAAGAGAATGCATCAATGGATGTGTCCTGAATAGTAGAAAGCTTCACAACATTCATCCTTCCCAATTTATGAATGGATTTTGGCTTGCCTAATGGATGGGCAAAAACCACTGTCTTCCTAAATTCCTGTTTTCTTCTTGAATTCTGGCCACTCGCCAGAATAGGCTCATGGTTTTGTTTCCAAGACATGTACCAGCTCCAAGCTCTGTGACATGGCTATGTACTGGATAGCTGAAGGGAATGGGATCATCTCGGAAAACTCAGATATCATTCCAGAAACCCTGCCTTGGGCCATTTGCTTACCTATTGTTCTGTTGCCCTGAATGTCAGAAAGGTCTTTGCCTCAGGCCACCCCTTTGTGAAGCCTGAAAAAAACGGTTTTCAATGGAAATTAATGGGCATCAGCTGTAGATCTTTGCTTAATTGCTTTGGAAAGGGATGTGTCTGCATCAGACTCTTGGCCATGTGTGAGGTTGTTGAATAGATTCTCAGCACCTGATGGATCTAACGAACAATTACATGTGTGCTTACAAAACCAAAATGACCAAAAAAGCAGTCATTGTGGACGAAGTCTCTCGCTTTCCTCTGTAAGATTCCTGATCTCCATCAAGTGAAAATAGGGATCCTTTTTGTAAAATGAGTTCTTCAATCCCTGCAGAGGATAGCCCATAGGTGCTTGGGTTTTCTCATGATTCCAATTCACATAAAGAATCTATACCCGAGAGTCAGGAGGCCTCAAATTGGAGAATCAGAGCAGTATTTACGGCAGGCTTATTTGATCACTCCTGGTTCTCAGGAAGGGTGTCCAGGCAACCCTGACTTTAGGCAAATGACGGGCAAGGGAGGTTATTTTGTACACTGTCTTGGGCTGAGTCCCTCATGGAAACCTCCAGCCACAGGTTATGATGAGTGTCTATATGGAAGAAGATGAGGGCCTTGTGGGTGTGTTTTGGTTTTAATTGTGGTCATTTGTTTGGTGGTTGGAAGTGATGACTGGGTCTATCTGGGCTTGAACTCTGGTGTGATTCCCCTTAGAGTCTGAGTTCTGGAACTGATCTCAGAGAAATATTGCCATAAACTGCATTCAGATTTTAGGAGGCCACGCATGGGATTCGCCCTTGGAAACTGAGATCAAATACCAGGGTGGCTTTCCACAGAGCCTTGGAATATCAGCTAGGATATCACATGATTTTATTCTGAAAGATTTGGCAGCCATAGTTGACAGTCAGAACACCCATGGACGTCACATTAAAGACCTCAATGGGCCTGGCTTCATGTAACCTTTTGACCACTCTATGGGAAGACTTGCCTGTGAGATTTCTCCAGAGAATTTAATGAAAATAGCTTCCTCACATTTAATATTTCCTGAATGAACTGAAACCCACAGTGCCTCCAACTTCATCCAAGAAAAATGGCTAGATAAATACAATGAAATCTTTGAAATTCCCTTAACCAGGTGGCACTGGAGAACCTTTAGATGTCTTGTTGCTGATCATGAGTGTACCAGAGAATGCCATGATTGACCGGGTTTCATGAAAATGGTGTAGAACAAAGATGCCAGTAAGTTGGAGCCTGCTGAGTAGTGGGTCTATTGCAGTGGTGGGTAGGTGTGTGATAATACATATGTGGTGTGGCCATGAGGATTTGCCATTGCTTTCCAAATGGTTTGTGACTGACATGGTGCAGCCAGCAGACCCTTCTATGTAAAGGCATCATGTTATATGGAGAGGTTTCTGGGCTAAGTTCAGAGTCAGATTTCTAAGGACAAGGGGGCAAGCAAGGTGAGATAAAAGCCTGGTTGGTGCATTCTCCTTCAGACCCTGACCCACCACAAGTGACAGAACTCCCTCCAACACTGGGTTCCAGTTGAACTCGTTGTATTTCATAAAGCATATACCAAACTCCCAGTACAGCAGCAAGAAACACCACAAAAAGTGGAGGATGACCAAATGGCTTCACAGTCCACACGGGGAGACACTTAGCATCCAGTGGCCACAGTTTACCTACAAACAGAAAATTCAGCACTGCTGCCTCATGTTCATTAGAATACAAGAAACCATGTCGTCCAGGTCACATAGATGCAGACTCAGCTTTGATGGTATCACTAGAAAGGAAGCTAAAGCTCCTTACAACAACATATATTTCAAGTGCCCAAACTCAGAGGAAGTTTCTCAAGAAGTGTTTAGGCCAGCAGAGCTCCATGTTTTTGGAGTGATTACCTGTTAGACCAGGACACAAGAAAAGACCACTGACTCTAATTAAAATCAAATTAAATTAAGCTTATTATTTCCACCGGCTGTGCTGCCTCTCCCTCACAAAATGGCGGGAATAAGACAGCAACCCCAGCTTTCCTACAGGCAGCTTAATAGCCCAGAAAATTACACAAAAGGGGGTTTACAGATAACAGAACTCTGACAAACATCACACTAATGGCAGTCTACATTTTTTTTGCTGTCCCTACATCAGAGTTCATGAAGACCATTAGAGCCTCAGAGAGGGTTGTTGTCTCGCCAGAGAAGGCAAATATTTATGATGTGTCACTAAAGTTTCAGAGAGGGCTGCTATCTGGTCAGAGAGCCGGGCATGGGTGAGTTCCAGGCGTGGGCAGGCATTCCAAGCAGGTTTAGAATTTGAAGTGATTTATGCTAAAGCCAAAATTATCTTTTCATGGCTTTTTGGCAAGATGGCTCCCAATTTTAATTAAAGATCAGGTTGGGTCTATCATTCCCCCCTTTTCTTTGTGTCCCTTTCAAATCTTTGATAGATTACGGGAAGAACACTGAGGAAATTTTAATCCCTCAGGTAAGAGTCTCCAAATTTTTAGAACTCACCCAAAACCGATCTCCCTGATTTTACCTGACTTAATTAATTACTTATATTGATAGTCTATTTATCTTTCTCTCCATTGTTTTAAGAAGAGTGGTGTCACTCATTTTTTCTTCTTCTGACCTGAGACAGGGTGACATGAGTGGGCATGGCATGAGGGACATGAGTTGCCTTTTAGAAGTCAGTTGAGGGACATGAGTTGCCTTTTAGAAGTCAGTTCGGTTTGAAGTCTGATTGGGGAAGAACAGGTTGTAAAGTCATCTGGGGATGGGTTCTTCTATGAGAGAAACAAAAACCATGAGTACTGAAAAAATGTTGCAGCAGCTGGAACATGTCACTGTATAGAAGTTCCATCACCAGTCTTTAATATCCCCAGTTATCCGGACTGTCAACTTAACTTGTACTGTTACACTTGTCCCTCCCCATAAGATACAGTTTAATAATTTAATGTCATCTGATCTTGTAAAATCTTTTTACTAGTATGACCTCTGTGTCTCTTAGAGAAACCTTTAATTCTGTTACTCAGGGATGGATAATTGTACTAGCAAACACCAAGCCTACCTGTGTAGGTTAGGAATATCTGTAGGCCTTAAACTGAAAACTTATCCCTGTGGCAGGTCTTCTTGATAGTCTCTTTTTATAAGTATCAGGCATTCCTTTCTGAGAATTCTTCTTTGTAGCCACCAGTCTTACTTATCTTGGGAGGCAAACATAAAGTGCATACCTTAAAATTATATTATTATTATTATTATTATTATTATTATTATTTAAAATGCCCAGGAATGGATGTATTTTGTTCTTAACTGTCTTTGCTAAGTGTTTAAGATGAAGCAGTCAAACTGACTTTTGTTTCCATCTATTGTTAACAGTCAGCTGAGCTTTTATGGGAGTCAATTCTGGGGAAAATTGAGAGCAGATTCTCAGTTCTGCTAGTGCCATTTGCGCTAGGTGGGTCCAGATCTTGCTTGACCATTTGGCTTCCCTCGGAAGCATCAGGGATGTCTCCTTTCTTTGATGACTCTCCTCTTCGTAACAAATACCCTGATTGGCTTTCTGTTCTCCAGTGGTCTCATTAATCTCCCTGATCAGGAGGAGGTTATGTGGCTCAGAGTTTCAAAGCTCTTTAGAGAAGTTCCCTGTTCCCTGGATTCAGACTGACTCAGAGGGCAAAAGCCAAATATTGGTTTTCTTGGCGCTTTTCATTTAACTTTAATTTTAAATCCTAATCTTAAACATCCAGCAAATAAATTTTAACAGCCTTATATTAAGAGTACTGGGCTTTAATGTCTATAACTATATCATTATCTTTTTATTAATTGGGATCTGTATTTTTCTGTCTGTTTTGTAAGTAATGACTTATTATCTTGAATAAACCCATGTTGTGTTCTTAAAGCAACACGTTTGTAAAACGGTAACAGAGAATCTTTAGATCACTTATAAAATAATTTCAAAATAAAATTAACAAAAGTAAAAATACTTAGCTTGTGTAATATCTACCCTGAATTTTTTGGCTGAGTTATACATTATATCCCCTGTTTGAGATCCTAGGAATATTTACCTTAAAAAAACCAACTTTTTAACATAACTTTAAAGAAATATTATCTGACCTACTGGTTTTGTAGTCATTCTCACATGTAGTAAGATGGGACACAGAGCCTTATCTCAGGTAAGGCAGGGCTCTTTATAAATCTTAAGTATTTTAGTTCTAAAGATAATCTTTATTTATAAATATCATTTGACAAAGTTTACATAAATTGTTTGAGGTCACATGAACATTAGCTAACACCATATGATATCACATTTAAAACATGAATTAAAGAAAGGCTGAAAGTTTTTAACCTTTACATCGATTAGGCTCTCATTCACTAAAAAATACATTTAAATTTTTCCCCAATGTAAAAAGTAACATAAAAGTTTACATATCTTATTGATAACAGGTAAATAAATTCCCAATATATTTTTTTACCATAAAACTTCAGAGCACCAGCTTGATATAATGCTCTTTTAAAGTTTCTACCTTACAGACTTGAATACATATAAGATATGAAAACATTGATAGCATCACAATTACATTGATGTTTCTACATTAACCAAGTTTAGCTTTTAAAGCAATGGCAGTACAGTGCTCTAAAATAACAGTTCTTATTTAATCAGTTGTTTAATTTTTATGGTTGCTTGCTCTAGAGAAAATAAAACTTAATAAATACAACGTTATGGGTAAACTTATGTTTTAAGAAATTTCTGTCTCATTAACACATGACTGATTTTTATATTCTTATACATACTTTAATAAAAACTTATTCAGACCTTAGTAAATCAATCAGATATCTAACAAAAGTACTCATGAATGAGTAATCCCAATCAAATTTACTTTATTATTTATCAAAATATTAGAGAAATGTATTGACAGTGTAAACCATTTTTATGTTGAAGGAAAGGTCCTAGTACCAAGGCATATTAGACATTTTGTAGATGTTAATATTTTATTAGATTTTTGAACACCTAGAAAAATTTGTAAGCTTAAATTTAAAGACATTGATTTTTATCTGTTTATCCAATTTAAATTGAAACATTTAAATCACGTGAATTAAAGATCTTTCGATCTCCTATTTAAATTTGTTTTAATGAGCGCTTTTTTATGAGCGCTCCTTGTATATGTTAGTTTGTGTATCATATATATGATATACGGACATATGTATATATAGACATACAACACATAACAAAAGTGTGCACACATAATAATAGTAAAGGCCTTGTAGCTTTTCTCAGGTGAAATCTCCATTGCAATGTTTCAAAATGTCTACAGTTGGTCAAAGATAGAACTGATCTGAAAAACATTAACCTAGGTCTGTATGCTCAAAATCATGAGCTCAAAAAAAAAAAGTATCTAAGGAAAAAAAAAGAGTCCTAGAAAAAGTGACTGGCTAGTAATTAGTAAATACCATACAATTTACCTTTTTTTCCCCTTAGGCCTCAAATCAGTCTCCTACTAAGATTGCAGGCTTCTTTCATTTACATTTCAACATAAGTCATGGTGAGGTCTGGAAGGAGCAGGAAAAACTGCTATTCTGAGCAGACACCTCAGGCCTAAGGCATTTTAACCATAATTTTGAGGTTCGGATGTTGAAAATTATGATATAAATTTAAGATACAATTCACAAAATTTTGTATCTGTACGTCTTGTTTTGTCAACAGATACCATTCTATGTTTACTATCCTTGTCCAAATTAATGCACTGGTACACACAGTGATATTTTCCCAGGCTATCCAATTCAAAATTGGTGAAAAAAAGACTGTATGATTGGGAAGTTACTTGCCAACTTGGAAGTAGAGTTCTTCAGTTTTCCATCCTAAGTATTTAAGTTCTCTGGCATGAATTATCTGAAATCATAAACTAAACAATTACCTAAACCCGACTTTAAACTGCAAGATTGTGCAATGCTTCAAAAACCCATTCAGATACCAGATTGTTAAAATAAAACATCATCATTTAGACACACTTCAGCTAAGATCATTCCCAAGAAACAATTTATATATCAACACATTATTGCACATGTCTTAAAGGGCAGATACAAAGACACAAGACAGACAGAAAGGAGGTCCAGACTATGGCTGTCAGAGAGAACTCATTAAACCAGAGCAGATAAGAGAAATATCTCCTACACCAGTGTGCACCATAGATATCCACAGGGGGGGGACCACATGTTTTAACAGAGGGGCAACCTGAAATGTAAAATAAAGTGTCTCCATAGTGACTTCACTGCATTTAGTGTCCCTTTTTCTTTTTCTCTTTTTTAACAAGACAGAGGTGGCATAATTCTTACAGTGCGGAAAGGAAGGAGGTAATTCCTGAATCAACAGGGCTTTGGCAGCTGCTGGGAGTCCCTCAGTCCTTCCTTTTACTTACAGGATTAGCTCCTCTTGTTCAGTTCCACACCCAAGCTTGCTTCATCTCCTAATATTCCAGTAGACAGCTCTCACAAAGTTCCGGGGAGGAAGGGGGGTACCAAATTTGTAAATTAAAGTTCGATCTTGAACTTGAAGCCAATTAATACCAATTTAATAATGAGGACTGAGTTTTGAGAAAAAGAAAAAGGGAGGTTTATTGCTTTGCGAACAAAGGAGAAACACAGGGGACTCTGCCAAATGTTGTGACTCTCTTGATCTGGAGCGACAAGGGGTTTTAAAGGAGTTTCACTTGTTAACCTGGGAGATGCTCAGTTCTTAGGTCCCCAGCAAGCATTGCCCTCTGCAATGGGTGTGCTCCAGGCAGCCAGCTAGGAGCTTCTGTCATCCTGCTTAACAAAGGGGGGTAAAGTTCATCGCAGTTCCCTAAAACACAGTCCAAAGGGGTGTCAGGCTTACTCTCTTTATTACCCATTTTTACGTCCAAAATACTTAAGTTTTTACCACTGAAATCACACAACAAAACAAACAAAAACAAACAAACAATCAAAAAAATAGAAGACAAAACAAAACACAAAAAACAGAAAACCAGCGCCTAAACAGAAAAACAGTGGAACAGTGCAACATCTTGCTATAGCTCCAGGGTAGGAGCACGTGCGTGCCTGTCGGCCCCTCTCTACAGTTCCAGAGGAATTCCCTACAGAACAGAACAGAGGACAGAAAGATTCTCGTTACTCTCCTGGAAAGGAGTATATGTGAGCCTCCCCAGGCCACATCTCTGTCATCAGAAAAGATCTCCCTTAACCGGATATCAGATGTTATAAAGGCGCCACTTACCTATGGAGGACTCCTCCACCAGGTGCTTGCTAATAGTTTTAGTGCAGAGGTTCACTGCAGTGCTCCCCGGACTAAAGGCTCTCTTCCTAATATAGAGAAGATGGACCAAATCAGGCCTGTGTGGAGAGCTGTTTCTTGGTGCCTATGGTTGATATACCATTCTAATTTGTGAAAGTGCCAGAGAAAGTAGGGTAAGCCTCCTTCTCATGGTACGCTTGAAAGCAACTGTTTGGACAAAGTGGTTGCCAAGGCAGTGACCTCATTCAGTTCCTGAAGGATGCAACCTCACCTCACTTCCTTGGTAATGGAACTCTCTGAACTTGGGATGCGGGAAGCCAGGCACACAGAGTCAGTCCCAGTCCCAGTCCTAGTGGTCTCACTTGATTCAATTTAGCAAGGACAGAGTCAGTCTTTCTTGGTACCTACTGATGTGAGGATGGCCAAATGCCAGGAGTACTCTGAAGAGGGGCCTTTTCTAAAAAAGCAGGTACTGGCTCACAGCTGGCTCCTGACCACTTCACAGAGTTGGACATGGAGTCCAGATCTGAGACAGGATAGGCCATATCGGGGGAACATAGTATGGCCCAGCAGTCAGAGGACACTCCGGATAGTGAGAGACCTATTTGGGGGAAGGAGGTGCCTTTGTGAGTGTGGATGTGTGTTTGTGGTTTTGTCCCATGTTCTGAGAATAGGTAGGAAAGTCGGTTTGTTTGGTTTGGAGTGAACTGTTTCTAGTAAGTTGTTTAACAAGGCGAGTGTTTCTATGTCTGTGTATCTCACTGTGTCCATGGTTGTAGACATTAGAAAAAGAGAATGCATCAATGGATGTTTCCTGTCTAGTAGAAAGTTTCCCAGCATTCATCCTGCCCAATTTATGAATGCACTAGGGCTTGCCATATCGATGGGCAACACCTGCTATCTTCCTAAGTTCCTGTTTTCTTCCTGAAATCTAGCCACTCTCCAAAATAGGCCCATGCTTTTGAGTTCACGATATGTACCACCTCCAAGCACTGTGACATGGACATGTACTGGATAGCTGAAGGGAATGACAAGCATCTCAGAAAACTCAGATATCAATGTGACCAGGAAAGTCTCAGTGGAGAAACCCTGCAATGGGCCTTTTGATTGCCTATTTTTCTGTTGCCCTGAATGTCAGTAAGTTCTTTGCCTGAGGCCACGCCTTTGTGAATCCTGAAGAAAACAGTTTTCAAACGGAAATGAATGGGCATCACCTGTGGCTCTTTGCTTAATTGCTTTGTAAAGGGATGTGTCTGAATCAGCCTCTTGGTCCTGTGTGAGCCTGTGGCTTAGACTCTCAGCACCTGATGGATCTAAAGAACGATCCCATGTGTGGATCCAAAATCAAAATGGCCAAAAATCAGTCACTGTGGATGAAGTCCCTCACATTCCTCTGTAAGGTTCCTTACCTACATCAAGTGAGAATAGGGATCCTTTGGGTCAAATGAGTTCTTCAAAGCACTGCAGATGCTAGCCCATAGGTTCTTGGGTTTTCTTATGAATCCAATTCAAATAAAGAATCTAAACCCCACAGTCAGTAGGCCTCAAATTGGAGAACAGAGCTGTATTAATGGCAGACCTGTTTGATAACTCCTGGTTCACAGGGAGGGTGTCCAGGCCACCCTGACTATTGGCAAATGAGGGGAAAGGGAGCTTATTTGGAACACTGTCTTGTGCTGCGCCTCTCATGGAATCCTCTTGCCAGAAGTTATGGTGAGTGTCTATATGGAAGAAGATGAGTGGCATGTGGGAGTGTCTTGGTTTTAATTGTGGTCATTTGTGTGGCGGTTGGAAGAGATAATTGGGTCCACCTTGGCTTGAACTTTGGTGTGATTCCCCTTAGAGTCTGTGTTTTGGAATTGACCTCCGAGAATGTATAAGGTCCTATGCCATTGTATATCCATATTTCTGGGACATCACTACAGAATGTAATTCAACGCTAAGTATACCAATCAAGAGCCCAATGAACTTCTGGGCTTCAAATCTTACCTATATTTCTGTTTTCATACTTATATTGAAAGGTTAATAAAATAGGTACTTGTCACTTCTTGATTTTCTGTATGCTTAACAAAACACTGTTGAAATCTTGAGAACTGTTTGCTATTCTTGTTCCCAGAATGTGCTGTCCCCAACTGCCAAACTGCAGAATGTACTCGGTCAACCAGTTGCACGCAAACCGCCCACTCGCCCTTACCCATCAATAAACTTCCCTCCCTGCCCTCTCCAAGGAAAATATATAAGCACTTCTTAAGCTGTTCTCAGGGCTCTCTGCTCTATTCAAGAGAGCTCTGAGCCCTTGCATGCCGGACTCCCAATAAAGCCTTTGCTGTTGCATGAGACAGTCTCTTGGTGGTCTCTTCAACCGACCCTCGCCCGATCTTTACATCTCGTGGCCCCAGTGAGATCCGGCAGCCGCAGATGAAAGACCCCCAACGGGCTCCTCTGGGGGTAAATAAGGCCCCTCTTTCTGGTTTCAGGATTCAGGTTAGGGTTTCACAAAATGGCTATTGGTAAAGAGCGTGAGCTCTCTCCCACGGTGACTGACACACATGTCACAGAGCCACAGGCCATGTCCCTGGGGGATGAACTCATGAAATCGAGGAACAATAGTCTCCTTGATTCAGTGATATTTTGTTTCGGATTCGGTATTGCCAGCCCATCATGTTTTGCCGGCTACTCAGTCCTGGTCTCAGTATTGGACGTCCATTGCCTGTCTTTATTGTCTTGTCTTGTCTGTGTCATGTGTCATTGCTTTTATTGTCTGTGTATATTTCATTATGGGACAGAGCACTTCAATGCCTCTGTTCCTGACCCTTGATCACTAGACCAAAGTCTGCTTAAGGGCTCAGAATCTTTCTTTTTCAGTAAAATGCCGGATCTGGCAGATTCTGTGTCTCAGAATGACCCACCTTTGTAGTCGGATGGCCCCTAGAAGGATCTTTCTACTTCGCACTAATTTGAAAAGTTCGAGATATTGTCTTTTAGCAGGGGCCACGTAGACATCCAGATCAACAGCCATATATCTTAACTTGTCAGGACCTCTACAAATCTCCTCCTCCAAGGATGAAGCCTTTCCTTGTCCCTGCACCCGCTCCTACTCCTTCCCCCACGATTCTATCTCTTTAACTCTCTGCTCCTCCTCTTGCACCCTCTGTTCTCCATGAGTCTCAAGACTCTACTGGACTCTCCTCCCCCTCCTTATCCTCTGCCTTCATCCCCCAACTCCCAACACCCTCTAAGTGATTCCCCTGGTGCTGACTCAGCCTCTCCACCATTCAAAGAAGCTAGGATGGCCCAGCATCATCCAGATGACTGTCCCGTGGCACACAGAGCCCCTCCTTCCCTGGAGGAAGCTGGCCCGGCTAAAAGAACTCAGAGAACTCGCCAACGTTTTTACACCTGCCTACTTGGGATAACTGCCAACAACTCCTAGGGACTTTCTTTATGACAGAGGAATAAGAGAAAAACCTCCAAGAAACTAAAAAAAAAAATCCTCGGACGTGATTGGCGACCAACACAACTTCCCAACATAATCAAAGCCAGCTTACCCTTAAACCAAACCAACTGGAACCCCAACACCTTTGAAGATAAAGAGCATCTGTCCAATTATTGCCTGGCTCTAATAGCAGGTCTCCAAGGGGCTGCTAGGTGACCAACTAATTTGGCCATGGTAAGAGAAATTATTCAAAGGCCTGATGAATCTCCCTCTTTGTTTCTAGAAAGAATTATGGAGGCATATAAGAGATATACTCCTTTCGATCCTCAGGCAGCGGAACAAAATTCATCTGTAATGATGGCCTTAATTGGGCAAGCTGCCATGGATATTAAAAAAATTTAAAAGAGAGATTTAGTCAGAGAAGCCGAGAAAATATACTATAAGAGAGAAACAGGGAGAAAGAAAGGGAGCAAAGGAAGGATGAGAGAAGCAAAAGACAGACTAAGGGATAGACCAAGATCCTGGTCACAACAAGAAAGAGGCCAGAAATTAAGACGTAAGGTGACAGGAAGGGATACCTGGGGCCATGCCAGAGGCCACCCCTGGCCTCAGATCAATGTGCCTACTGTAAAAAAAAGGATACTGGGCCAAAGAGTGCCCTATAAAGAGACAGCCACGCCAGCCAGCCATTCTGACTCTGGAGCATGACTAAAAATGTTGGGGCTCAGATCACTTCCCCTAGCTCAGGGTAACTTTTGAAGTGTAGCGGACCCCAGTAAACTTTGAAATGAAAACAGGAGCAGTATACGAAGCCCTTAAGGCCCCATTGGGCCCTCTATCAAATAAAAGGTCTGTAGTTCAAAGAACTAATGGCAGTAAATATCGGGCTTAGACTACTAAGAGGACCATGGACCTTGGGAAAGGAAAAATCTATCACTCCTTCCTAGTAATCCAGGAATGCCTGGACCCATTGATGGGCAGAGATCTGCTCACCAAGCTCTTGGCCTAAATAACTTTTAACCCTGAAGGCCCCCAAATGAAATTTCTAAATTCTTCAGTAAAAACTCCTATAGTCACGGCTTTAACTATATTAGTAGAAGATGAACATCCACTCTTCACACCCCCCAAGACTGATCAAACAGGCAAGCTACACCAGAAATGGATAACAGATTACGCAGATGCCTGGGCAAAAACTGCTGGGTTAGGCCTGGCCGTGAAACAACCTCCAATAACAGTGGAGTTAAAAACCTCAGCCTCCCCAATCAATGTCAAATAATATCCTCTAAGCAAAAAAAGCTAAAGATGAGATAAGGCCCCATATTCAGAAATATCTGGACTTAGGGCTCCTAAGGCCCTGTCAATTGGCCTGGAACACTCCCCTGCTACTAGAAAAAAAAAGCCAGGAACCGGGGACTATTGTCCTGTTAAAGACCTAAGAGAGATCAACAACAGAGTGCAGGACATTCACCACACGGTACCTAATCCGTACAATCTGCTTAGCACTCTGAACCCTGAGCGGAAATGGTATACTGTTCTGGACTTAAAAGATGCTTTCTTTTGCTTGCCTCTGCATAAAGATAGTCAGTTGCTGTTTGCTTTTGGGTGGGTAGACCCAGAAACCTGAACGTCTGGTCAACTAACTTTGACTAGACTCCCACTGGGGTTCAAAAACTCCCCCACTCTCTTTGATGAAGCCCTCCACAGAGATCTCAGCAATTTCAGAACTATGCACCCCAAATCACCCAGCTTCAATACGTGAATGACCTGCTACTGGCAGCCAACACCAAGGAAAACTCTGAGTCTGGGACCCAAGCACTATTATATGAGCTTGCTCAACTTGGGTATAGAGTTTCGGCCAAAAAAGCCCAAATTTGCTAGCATGAAGTAATCTTCCTGGGCTGTTACCTTAGGGGCAGTAAACGATGGCTCACTGAGCCCAGAAAACAAACCATTGTGTAGATACCACCCCCATCTAACAGGAGGCAACTCAGAGAGTTTCTTGGGACTGGTTGCTTTTGCAGGTTATGGATACCTGGGTTTGCGTCTTTAGCTGCTCCTTTATACCCGGTGTTAATGGGAGATGCCCAATTCCAATGGACCCCTGATCACCAGGAAGTTTTTGATAACATCTATGGACACTGACACTGAACGCCTCAACTTCACTGAGCTCAGGCTGCAATTACAGAAAGCCCTACACTACGTTAAAAATGTACACCAACTCACTCACCTTGGTTCAATGAAACTGCAGGCATTCCTGTAGGATTAAGAACAGAGTTTTCCACTAACCGACTCACAGCGAAAGGAAATAACTGAACGGGTAACAAAAGCCTGTCGAGTCCGTCAATTGGTTAATGCTTACCCTTCCAGTTTCCTAGAGGAAAGCACCTACGAGGAACCAGAAAACGACAATTTTGGGAAGTGGACAATAGTGAAATTAAGTCAGCAACGTATGGACTTAAATATCTCCTAGTCTTTGTAGATACATTTTCAGGATGGATTGAAGCCTTACACACAAACACACACACACACACACAAAAACAACCAAACTGCACAAATGGTTTTCAAGAAGATCCTGAAAGATATTTCTCCAAGATACGCTCTGCCTAAGGCAATAGGGTCTGATAATGGACTGGTGTTCATGGCTCAGGTAAGTCAGGTGTTCACTGGGACCCTGTGGATTAATTTGAAGTTACATTATGCTTATATACCCCAGAGCTCAGGACAGGTAGAAAAAATAAATAGAACCATTAAAGAGACCTTAACGAAATTAAGCTTAGAGCCCGGCATAAAAGATTGGATTATGCTCCTGCCTTATGCACTGTTTCATGCGAGAAATACTCCCTCTCTTTCTTTGTGTAACCTCACCCCCTATGAAATTCTCTATGATGCCCATCATCCAGTAAGGAACCTAACCCCAACTCTAAGGCCTAACGATCACTTCCACACCCCCTTGCTTGACAGACTTAAAGTCATTGAAAGAACTCAGCGATACCTGTGGAAACAGCTGGCCACTGCCTATCAACCTTGGGAGGAGGGGACTCTAAGTCAATATCAAGTAAGAGACTTCGTCTACATAAGACAACATCAGGTGTCATCCCTGGAACCCCACTGGAAAGGAACATACCAGGTGCTACTTACAAAACCTAAAGCGGTAAAAGTAGACGGAATCACTTTTTGGATCCATGCCTCTCATCTCAAGCCTTCGCTGTGTCCAGACTCTTGTTGGAAACTGGAAAAGCCTGCTAACCATTTCAAATTGCGTATTCGCTATGTGGATAAGACTATAGACTCTCCCCTTGGCCACCAGTAGTTCTAACCCTCATCATTCCGTTCAGCAGCAATGGCTGATCACAAATCCTACTAGACAAGAAGTATGGTCTGTCTCGCATACAGCCCCCTTAGAGACCTGGTGGCCATCTATCCACCCAGACATTTGTCAGCTCGGTATAGGTCTTTCCTATTGAGATATCCCTGATGAAGAGGATCCCACTAAAATTCCATTAAATCTCTTCTGTACCATAGATAATGGAAACAAACATTATGGATGCAGGGACACGCGAGACAGATTCAGGTTGGCTAGCCTAGATTACTATGTTTGCCTAGCGGACTATCAAAGGCACAAACAGCCACGGCTGTGTCGGGGAGAAGCCGACTTCTTGTGTAAGTCAAGTGAATGTGAGCATACAGGGGCTGCCTGGTGGAACCCAAACTCCTCATCAAATTCAGTACACAGCATTGGCCATATTACCAATTAGACAACCAAATACTATGGCCCCCAGAGAGTTCTCTAGATCCTCAAATTCTGCGTGACATTTTTAACTTTGGCAAGTTCTCAAAAGGGGGAAATTTCCCTATGTGGAATCCTTTTCCCTCCTTTGCTCACATCCTGTACTATGCTTCTCCAATAGTTCCTCACCCTCAGCCTTCTGCTCTAGACTCTCTGCTATCACTCCCATCTTAGCAACCTGATTTCTCCTCTCCAATTACTAAATCAAAAACCCAAACCTCCGCTGGTTCTCAGAACATTGCCCCCTTGCTGAGGTAGCAGGTACCAAGGTACCCCTTCACCCACTCACTCCTCTCTTTTCCTGTCAGTGCCTGCACTAGGTCCCAGCAAGTCCTCTAGCAAGCTAACCCAAAGCTCAAACCAGCTGAGAAGAGGACTCAGACCCCTATACAAGATGTAATGAAAATGGCCTTTAAAGTTGCTTTGTCATCACTGAAAACAGGTTTCTAAGAATTTAAAGTCCCTCAAAGGCTTTTTGGAATATTTACTCCCATCTTCCCCTCTGCTCTACCTGTTCTACTGCTCAAGTTTTGTTTTAGGAAAATCCCAAACCCCTTTCCCATTTTTCTTTTACATCTCTCTTTCCTCATTCTTAGATCCACGGAGCTGCTCTCAGCCTTGACTACCCCGTCTTCCCCCTCTGTACTAGGTCCATAGAAATGTCTTAAATGACCTTCTCCAGAAGTCTTCACCAAGGCTTACTTTAGGTCTTTCAGCAAAAGAGTCCCTCTGAAAGAGTTCAATGTACATAAACTTGCACTTTTCGTGTTGCCCTGTTCTACTTGACCACTGGCTGGAAAAATCACCACCCCTAAGCTAGACACCTCCTTACCATTTTTTCACAAAATATGTGAACAAGGCCTCTGGCCTTGAGCTGGGGCTTCACCGAGATGGCTACATTTCTAAGATAAAAATGTTAGCAACTGGGCTCCATGGTGACAGCTGGCAGGGAGAAAAAAAAGAGACAAAAAAGCTCTCCCCTTCCAAGGTGTCCTTGAAAAGTTAACTTGCCCAGAACAGAGGAAAAAAAAACAGAAACAAAAACTAATTTTTGTGAATTTCTGCAGACTGTGAACTTCTGAGCCCCTTCCCTTACATGTTGGGTACAAACTCTAAAACTACCAAAACTTGGGTTTCAGGGGATTAATTGATTACAAAAGAAGCAATACCCTCTAAATCCGGATGCAACCAAATAAGAATGTTTTCCTCACTTTGGTGCTATCTTAGGTGCATTTTCTTGTCCATCCATAAAACAGTATAATTCTATACACTTTAACATTATTTATGTTTTCATAAAATGGTCAATAGATGTGATTAATTATGTAATGATGTAGATGTTTTTCAGAGTGCTCTATCATGACGCAGGTTCATTTAAAGTTCAAATAGGGGGGCATACAACCCGGTTCCACCGGGAACCTGTATCCCTCACTTTAGCCATCCTATTAGGAATAATAATTGCTGAAGGCGTGGGCACAGGAAGAACTGCCCTAGTCCATGAGACACAACAAAGACACAACTAGAAGCAGAAATAGACCAAAGCTTAAAGACATTAAAAACCGACATCACAGCTTTACAGGAATTTTAACCTCTCTCTCTCTGAAGTTGTTTTATAGAGCAGGCGAGTGTTGGACCTCCTCTTCATGAGAGAAAGGTGCCTTTTTGCTTGCATTGAGGGAAGAATGTAGTTTTTATGCCAACAATACTGGAGTTGTAAAAGAATCAATGAGTAAATTAAGAAAACGACTTGAAGAGCGTCAAAGAGAGACAGAGGCCCCAGAAGGAAGGTTTGAGTCTTTGTTCACATAGTCAACCTGGTTAACTACGCTTTTATCTGCCAGGGCCGTTCCATTAATAATCCTCATATTATTGCTAAAGGTAGGACCCTGTTTGCTCAACCGTGTAGTTTCCTTTCTAAACCAAATTGAACATGTTATTAAACCTAACCATACACTGTTCTCTCAATCTAATTTTACAGAAAAGTGGGGACAGAGTTGGTCTTAAAATACAGGAATATAGAGGATCTTCCACCTGCTGAGAAACTCAAGGGTCCATGCAGAAATGATCCCTGGAGAAGATGTAGGCAACTATGAAGGACCTGAGAGAGCAGAAGTCTTCCATGGCAAACAACCTGCTCAGGATGAAGGGATGTGTCTGAATCAGCCACTCTCTTCTTAATGTATAGAAGAAGGACAAAAGCAGGCATGTGTTGAGCTGCTCCTGCATGCCTATGGTTGACACACCACTCTAACTGGTGAAAGTGTCACAGGAAGTAGGGGCAGGCTCCTTCTCATGGGAACCTTGGAAGCAACTTTTAGGACAAAGTTGTTGCCAAGGCAGTGACCTCATTCAGTTGCTAAAGGAAGTGACCTCACCTAACTTCCTTGGTGATGGAACTCTCTGAACTTGGAATCCAGGAATCCAGGCACCAAGAGCCAGTCCCAGTCCCAGTCCCAGTGGTCAAACTTATTTTGATTTACCAAGGACAGACTCAGTCTTTCTTGGAACCTACTGATGTGAGGATGGCCAAATGCAAGTAAAGCTATGAATAGGGGCCTTTCCTGAGAAAGCAGGCAGTGGCTCACCGCTGGCTCCTGACAACTTCACAGAGTTGGCGAAGGAGACCAGATTTGAGACAGAACAGGCCATTTCCAGAGAACATAGTATGGCCCACCAGTCAGAGGACACTCCGGATAGTCACAGACCTACATGGGGGAAGGAGGTGCCTTTGTGGTGTGGGTGTGGGTTTGTGGTTTTGTCTCATGTTCTGAGAATAGGTATGAAAGGCGGTTTGTTTTGTTTGGAGTGAACTGTTTCTAGTAAGTCGTTTGACAAGGTGAGTGTTTCTATGACTATGTATCCCACTATGTCCGTGGTTGTAGACATTAGAAAAGAGAATGCATCAATGAATATGTCCTATCTAGTAGAAAGCTTCCCAGCATTCATCCTGCCCTATTTATGAATGGACTGCAGCTTGCCTTATTGATGTGAAACACCTGCTATCTACCTAAGTTCCTGTTTTCTTCCTGAATTCTCGCCACTCTCCAGAATAGGCTCATGGTTTTGTGTTTAAGATATGTACAACCTTGAAGCTCTGTGACATGACCATGTACTGAATAGCTGAAGGGAATGGCGAGCATCTATGAAAACTCAGATATCAGTTTGACCAAGAAAGTCTCAGTGAAGAAACCCTGCTTGGGGCCTTTTGTTTACCAATTCTTCTGTTGCCCTGAATGTCAGGAAGGTCTTTTCCTCAGTCCACCACTTTGTGAAGCCTGAAGAAAGCAGTTTTCAAATGGAAATGAATGGGCATTACCTGTGGCTCTTTGCTTAATTGCTTTGGAAAGGATGTGTCTGAATCAGCCTATTTGCCTTGTGTGAGGGTGTGGCTTAGATTCTCAGCTCCTGATGGATCTAAAGAAAGATCCCATGTGTACATCCAAAACCAAAATGGCCAAAAGAGCAGTCCTTGTAAATGAAGTCTCTCGCCTCTTCTGTAACTTTCCTGACCTCCATCAAGCCAGAATAGGGATCCTTTGGGTCAAATGAGTTCTTCAAAGCCCTGCAGAGGCTAGCCCATAGTTTCTTGGGTTTTCTCAAGACTCCAATTCACATAAGGAATCCAAACTCCACAGTCAGTTGGCCTCAAATTGAAAAAGCAAAGCAGTATTAATGGGAGGCCTATTTGATCTCTCCTGGTTCACAAGAAGGGTGTCCAGGCCACCCTGACTTTAGGCAAATTAGGTGCAAGAGAGCTTATTTTGGACACGGTCTTGGGCTGTGCCCCTCATGGAAAACTTTTGCCAGAGGTCATTATGAGTGTCTATATGGAAAAAGATGAGCGCCACATTGGAGTGTTTTGTTTTAAATTGTGGTCATTTGGGTGGCGGTTGGAAGAGATGACTTGGTCCACTTGTTCTTGAACTCTGGTGTGATTCCCTTAGAAACTGAGTTCTCAAACTGACCTCAGAGAAGTATTGCCATGGATAGTGATGAGATTTTATGAAGCCAGGCATGAGTGTCGCCCTTGGAAACTAAGTTCTAGGCCCAGGATGGCTTTCCACAGAGCACTAGGCCTCTCAGCCAGGATACCACATGATTTTATTCTGAAAGATTTGGCACTCATACTTGAGAGTCAAAACTCATATGGACCTCACATTGTAGACCTCAATGGGCATAATATCATGTGATCTTTTGGCCACTCTTTGGGAAGCCTTACCTGTGAGTGTTCTCCAGAACTTTCATTGAAATGAGCTTCCTAACCATTTAATGGTTTCTGAAAGAATTGAAACTCACAGTGCCTCCAACTTCATCCTTGAAAAATGGCTAGAAAAATACCATAAAATTTTTGAAATTCCCATCACCAGGTGGCACTGGAGAACCTTTGGATGTCCTGTTACTGATCATGAATATACCAGACAGTGCCTTGATTGACTGGGTTTCATGTAAATGGTGTAGAACAGAGATGCCAGTAAGTTGGACTCTGTTGAGTAGTTGTACTAGAGCAGTGGTGGGCAGGTATGTGATAAAACATCTGTGGTGGGGCCATGTGGATCTTCCATTGGCTTCAAAATGGCTTGTGACTGACATGGTTCAGCCAACAGAACCTTCCATGTAAAGGCAACTTGTTATATGGAGAGTTTTCAGGACATTGTTCAGAATCAGGTTGCTATGGTCAAGGGGGCAAGCTATGTGGGATAGAATCCTGGTTCTTGTATCCTCAAGCAGAACCTGACCCACCACACATGACAGAACTCCCTCTTGCACTGAGACCCAATTGAACTCCTTGTATTTCGTGAAGCAAATACCAAACTCCCAGTGCAGCAGGAAGAAACAAAACGAAAATGGAGGATGACCATATGGCTTCAAAGTGCACATGGAAAGACATTTAGCCCCCAGTGGCCACAGTTTACCTAAAAAGAGAATTTAGCACTATTGCCTCATGTTCATTAAGAAATAAGAAAGCATGTCCTCCAGGTCTCATAGATGCAGACCAAGCTTTTATGGTCTCACTAGAAAGGAAGCTAAAGCTCCTGACAACAACATATTTTTCAAGTGCCCAACCTCACAGGCAGTTTCTCAAGAAGAGTCTATGCCAGCAGACCTCCATGTTTGTGGAGGGTTTACCCTGTCCCTTACCTTTGGAAATTCCTCTGCCACTTCCAAGGTGTGGGCTCCTGAGCATATTCCATTCCAGATATTTGTTCACAGATTTTCTAAATCTTCTCCTCTAATTGTGTCTTACTTGGGGCGAAGGTATTGTCAAGGCATTGTTCTGGATGAGAGTGGGAAGATTTTTGTGTAGCACATATTTACATACACATTGGATTCATTTTTCAATTTTCCATTTGAAATACTGAATCCTTAACACTAACCTATACCCTACTAGATTCTGACAACTCATTCTAATATAATGGAGAAAAATAACCCAAACGGAATAGAAATACTAGCACTTCAGAGGAGCCATGGTGTATAGTTGGTCTTCCCTTTTGCATGATATAGGGTAGGAGTTATAAATCTTGTCAATTTTTTGTTGAAAGAGTTCTGCATGTGTTTTTAAAGTTAACACATATGTGAATTCCTGTCTCCCTTTTTCTGTAGCCAATTCAGCACATGTATTTTTATATGAACATGTAGAATCCTACCTGGTATCACACCTATATTCTTGAGAGGTGGCTAACTTGGCAGAGACAAAGTGTGAGAAGAAATCACTCCTCCTAAATGCTTTTGGAACTGATAATTCAAATTATGAGTGAGCTTCTTAGTTGAAAAACATTATACATAAATCCATGTTCAGTAAAATTAATATTTTTGGATCTGTGGATGATATATATTTCACGATGAATTTTAATTGGCATGTATATTGCTACTTTTTAATGTCTCTGTGTGTGTTTTGTATATATATATATATATATATATATATATATATATATATATATATATATTCTCTAGATTTTTCAAAATATGAAATATATGTGTCTTATTATACACTCCCTAAATTCATTCTTGTTCATGTATGTGGTTTTATATTCAAATTTTCATAAGATTATTTTCAGAAATATTCATCCACCTGAAATACATATTTGTTTTATAGTATTGAAAACTCACTTCAGTAAATGGTGCAAACAAATCCTTATATTTTTACAGTAACTGACCCACTTTAACATCAATGCAAGTAGATTCCTATGGGACATGATGTGTATTTTGACGTTCATTTTTATACAACACTGGTACATTACTATTTCTTCAGTTTTTGTACATCATAGAATACACATTTCATCCACAACTTCATAAATTTAAAGAAATTTGTAACACATTCTATCACTTCCTGCTTCAGAACATATGTATTCCTCTTTGTTTTTGACTGGTCATTTCATGAGACTTCTTTCCAAACACATTATTTTCGATTTCCATAATCAATTTTGAAGCAAAATTCACACACTCTTTATGATGAACCACACCCGTAATATTTCCATTGGATGTATAAATGGTTGGAATGAATGTATGTATATCAACATATGATTCCCTGTGTATATTCAGATATCAATTTATTCCAATTTCTAAAGTTCGAACCAGTTATATTATTTATTCGCACTATGGTCTATTCATGCATTATCTCTATATTCATACACACATGGTACACCTATATGTACCCCCAATACTAATTCATACCTCTTCAAAATATTGCTCCAAGAAATGGTGGTAGAAATACTCATGTCACCTGATCTACATATACATTTTATCACAGTAATATTCTGGCCACAAAATGCAAAGTCACACTTACGATTGTACAAAAGCCTAAATGGAATGTGAGTATGGATTATGAAAATCACCCATGTCCAGGTTGCCTAATGCTCTCAAATGTCAATCCTATTGGTGACTACATATTTGTTTCTTCCTAAGATTATATATTCAATCTCAAGCCTGTTGAAAATATCTATTGCTATCACTCATTTTATACTTTGCCTGATTTCCTTATGTCTCTATTGATATCTGCTTTCCTACATATTTTCCCCAGTTCATCATTGTGACTGACTCTTCACATGTGCTGACATTTACATTTTTTTGTGTACCTGAAACCCTATTGCTAAAGAACTTTTTGTCCAAATCCTATACTCACACGTTTTTCTAATCTTACCAACTATCTTCGTAATCTTACCAACTCTCCCTTTTTGAATGGATGTTCTCCTCAACATTCAATCATCTAAGGTACAAGATCCTATGCCATTGTGTATAGATTTATCTGAGACATCTGGGCAGAACATAATTCAAAGCTAACTATTCCAATCAAGGACCCAATGACCTTCTGGGCTTTAAATCTTACTGAGATTTCTGTTTTCATACATATATTTCACCTCTATAATCTTATAAATATCGCAGGTTCCCAATACCATTATTCATCCAGCAGAATGATCCTAACCCAAATCAAAAATGTTATTAACCCTAACCATACACGATTCCCTCAATCTACCTTTATAGAAGAGCAGGGACAGAGTTGGTCTTACAATACAGGAATGTAGGAGATCTTCAACCTGCAGAGAACCTCAAAGGTCCATGCAGAAATGATCCCTGGAGAAGATATAGGCAGCTATGAAGGACCTGAGAGAGCAAAAGTCATCTTCCATGACAAACAACCAGGTAAGGATGAAGGGATGTGTCTGAAGCAGTCTCTCTCTTCTTAATCTAGAGAAGATGGACCAAACCAGGCCTGTGTGGAGAGCTTTTCCCGGGTGCCTATGGTTGATATTCCATTTTAACTTGTAAAAGTGTCATAGGAAGTAGGGGCACGCTCTATTTCATGGACCCTTGGATGCAACTGTTAGGACAAAGTGGTTGCCAAGGCAGTGACCTCATTCAGTTCTAGAGGAAGTGACCTACGTCACTTTCTTGTTGATGTACCACTCTGAACTTTGGATCCAGGGAGACAGGCACCCTGAGGCAGGCCCAGTCCCAGTCCCAGTGGTCTCACATGTTTGGATTAACCAAGGACAGAGTCAGTCTTTCTTGGCAAATACTGAATTGAAGATGGACAAATGCCAGGAAAGCTCTGAAGAGGGGCTTTTTTTTTTTTGATAAAGCAGGCAGTGGCTCACCGCTGGCTCCTGACAACATCACAGTGTTGGCCAAGGAGACCAGATCTGACATACAACAGCCCATTTCAGGGGAACATAGTATGGCCCACCAGTCAGAGAATGCTCTGGATAGTCACAGACCTACTTGGGGAAAGAAGGTGCCTTTGTGGGTGTGTTTGTGTGTTAGTGATTTTGTCTCATGTTTTAAGAATATGTAGGAAAGTCGGTTTGTTTAATTTGGAGTGGCCTGTTTCTAGTAAGTCCTTTGAGAAGGTGAGTGTTTCTGTGTATCCCACTGTGTCCGTGGTTGTAGACAATAGAAAAGAGAATGCATCAAAGGATGTGTCCTGTCTAGTAGAAATCTTTGCAGCATTCATCTTGTCCAATTTATGAATGGACTGCAGCTTACCTTATAGATGGGCAACACCTACTACCTTTCTACATTCCTGATTTCTTCCTGAATTCTTGCCACTCTCCCATAGGCTCATGGTTTTGTTTTCAAGATATGTATCTCCTCCACAATCTGGGACATGGCCATGTACTGGATAGCTGAAGGGAATGGTGAGTATCTCAGAAAACTCAGATATCAGTGTGACCAGGAAAGTCTCAGTGGAGAAACTCTGCTTTGGGAATTTGCTTTCCTATTGTTCTGTTGCCCTGAATGTAAGGAAGGTCTTTGCCTAAGGCCACACCTTTCGAAAGCCTGAAAAAATCAGTTTTCAAATGGAAATAAATGGGCATCACCTGAGGATCTTTGCTTAATTGCTTTGCAAAGGGATATGTCTGAATCCGCCTCTTAGTGCAGTGTGAGTCCATGGCTCAGATTCTCAGCACCTGATGGATCTAAAGAAAGATCCCATATGTGCATCCAATTCCAAAATGGCCAAAAGAGCAATCATTGTTGATGAAGTCTCTTGCTTTCCTCTGTAAGGTTCCTGATCTCCATCAAGTCAGAAGAGGGATCCTTTGGGTCAACTGAGTTCTTCAAGCCCTGCAGAGGCTAGCCCATAGGTGCTTGGGTTTTCTCATGACTCCAAATCACATAAAGAAACTATACCTGACAGTCAGTATGCCTCAAATTGGAGAAGCGGAACAGTATTAATGGCAGGCATCTTTGATCAGCCCTGGTTCACAGGAACGGTGTCCAGAAACACTGACTTTAGACAAATGAAGGGCAAGGGAGCTTATTTTGACATTGTCTTGTGCTGTGTGCCTCATGGAAACTTCCAGCCAAGGTTATGATTAGTGTCTATATGAAAGAAGATGAGGGGCATGTGTGAGTGTTTTGGTTTTAATTCTGGTCATTTGTGTGGCGGTTGGAAGAGATGACTGGGTCACCAGGGATTGAACTCTGGTGTGTTTCCCCTTAGAGACTGATTTCTGAAACTGACCTCAGAGAAGTATTGCCATGAATTGTGTAGGGATTTTAGGAGGCCACGCATGAGAGTCGCCCTTGGAACCTGAGATCTAGGACCAGGGTGGCTTTCCACAAAGAACTGGGAATCTCAGCCTGGATATCACATGATTTTATTCTGAAAGACTTTGCAGCCATAGTAGAGAGTCAAAACACATAGGACCTCACATTGTAGACCTCAATGGTGCTGGCTTCATGTGACCTTTTGTCCACTTTTTGGAAAGCCTTGCCTGTGAGAGTTCTCCAGAATTTTCTTTGAATCGAGCTTTCTCAACATTTAATGGTTTCTGAATAACTGAAATTCACAGTGCATCCAATGTCATCCTTGAAAAATGGCTAGATAAATACCATGAAATTTTTGAAATTCCCATGACCTGGTGGCACTCAAGAAACATTGGATCTCCTATTGCTTATCATGAGTGTACCAGAGAGTGCCTTGATTGACAGGGTTTTCTGAAAATTGTTTAGAACAGACATGCCAGTAATTTGTTGCCTGCTGAGTAGTGGGCGTAGAGCAGTGGTGGGCAGGTGTGTGATAAAGTATCATGGTGGGTCCATGTGGATCTGCCATTTACTTCCAAATGGCTGTGACTGACATAGTGCAGACTTCAGACGCTTATATGTAATGGCATCTTGTTATATGGCGAGGTTTCAGGGCAATGTTCAGAATCAGGTTGCTATGAACAAGAGGGCAATCTTTGAGAGATAGAAACCTGGTTTGTGCATTTTCTTGCAGACCATAACCCACCACACGTGACAGAACTCTCTCCAGCACTGTTTCCCAGTTGAACTCCTTGTATTTCGTGAAGCATGTACCAAACTCCAAGTGCAGCAGCAAGAAACACCACGAAAATTGGAGGATGACCAAATGGTTTCACAGTCCACACGGGGAGAAAATAAACCCCCAGGGGCCACAGTTTATCTATAAAGAGAGAATTCAGCACTGCTGCCTCGTGTTCATTGGAAAATAAGAAACTTTGTCCTCCAGGTCACATAGATGCAGACCCAGCTTTGAGGGTATCACTACAAAGGAAGCTTAACTCCTGACAAAAACCTATATATCAGTGCCCAACCACTGTGGCAGTTTCTCAAAAAGATTTAGGCATGCAGAGCTCCATGCTTGTGGAGTATGTACCCTGTCCTTACTTTTGAAAACTCCTATACCACCTCCAAGTTTGTGCACTCCTGAGCATTTTCCATTACAGAAATGTAATCACAGATTTTGCAACTTTTCTTCTCTAATTGTGTCTTACTTGGGGCGAAGATAATTTCAAGGCATTGTTCTGGATGAGAGTCGAAAGATTTGTTTTAGCACATATTTGCATACACATTGGATTAATTTTCCTATTTTTCCATTCGCAATTCTGAATCCCTGACACTAACCCATATTCTAATAGACTCCGACTACTAATCCTAATATGATGGAGAAAAATAACCCAAACAGTACGTAAATACATGCAGTTCAGGGTTGGACTTGCCTTTTGCATGATAAAGGGTAGGTATTATGAATCTAGTCAATTTTTAATTGAAATAGTTCTCCATGTGTTTTTAAAGTTAACAAATATGTGAATTACTGTCTCTCATTTTCTGGAGCCTATTCAGCACATGTATTTTTATATGCACAAATAGAATCCTACATGGTATCAAACGTACATTCTTTTGAGTTACATGACTTGGCAGATACAAATTGTGAGAAGTGATCACTCGTCCTAAACGCTGTTAGAACTGAAAATTCAACCTATGCGTGAGCTTCCCAGTGGAACAACATTATACATAAACCCATGTTCAGTAAAATGAATGTTTTTGCATCTTTATGATATATATTTCATGATGAATTTCGATTGGCATATATATTGCTACTTTTTAATTTCTGTGTTTGTGTGTGTGTGTGTGTCCATATATGTGTATATATATATATATATATATATATATATATATATATATATATATACTGTCCAGATTTTTAAAAATATGAAAAATATGTGTCTTATATACACTCCCTAAATTCATTCATGTTCATGGATGTGGATTAAAAATCAACTTTTCACAAGATCATTCTTAGAAATACTCATACACATGAAATACATAGTTGTTTCCTAGTACTGAGAACTAACTTCAGTGAAAGGTGCATACAAATTCTAATATGTCTGCATTAACTGACCCAGTTTAACATCAATGCATGTTGGTTCCTATGGGACATGATGTGTATTTTGACGTTAATTTTTATTCCACACTGGTACATTACTATTTCTTCAGTTTATGCACATCATAGGATATATATTTCATTCACTAGTTAGCAAATTTATAGGCATTTGTTTCACTTTTAGTCACTTCCTGCTCCAGAACACATGTATTTCTCTATGTTTCTTGACTGGTCTATTCATGAAACTTTTTTTTCCAAATATATTGTTTTCGATTTCCATAATCAATTTTGAAGAAAAACTCACACACCCTTCATGATTAACCATAACCATAAGATAATCATTAGATATATAACTGGTTGGAATTAATGATTGTATATCAATATAACATTTCTTATATACTTTCAGATATCCATTCAATCCATTATTTAAAGTGGATCCAGTTATATTATTTATTCACAGTATTGTCTATTCATGCATTATGTCTATATTAATAGAAGCAGGGTACACCTATTTCTACCCCCATACTAATTTATAAATCTTCAAAATATTGCTCTCAGAAATGGTGGAAGAAGTACTCATGTCACCTGATCTACATACACATTTTATCACAGAAATATTCCGGACACGAAAAGCAAAGATCACACTTACAATTGTACCAAAGCCTAAATGGAAAGATAGCATGCATTACTAAAAACATCCATGTGCAGGTTGCCTAATGCTCTCAAATATCAATCCTAATGGTGACTACATATTTGTTTCTTCCTAAGATTATATATTCATCTTCAAACCTGTTGAAAATGTCTAACCCTATCACACACTTTATACTTTGCTTGATTTCCTAATATCTCTATTGATATCTGCTTTCCTACATGTTTTCCCCAGTTCATCATTGTGACTGACTCTTCACATGTGCTGACATTTACATACACTCTCTACCCGAAACCCTATTGCTGAAGAACTTTTGGTCCAAATCCTATACTCACTCTTCTTTCTAAACCTACCAACTTCCTTCCTAATCCTACCGAATATCGGTTTTTGACTGGATGTTCTCTTCAGCATTCAATCATCCAAGGTACAAGGTCCGATGTATATTGATTTATCTGAGACATCTGTGCAGCACATTACTCAAAGTTAGGTATCCCACTCAAGTCCCCAATGCCCTTCTGGGCTTCAAATCTTACCTAGATTTCTGCTTTCATACTTATATTTCACATGTATACTCTTGTAAATATCACAGGTTGCCAATACCATTATTCATCCTGCAGAATGATTCGTAACCCAAATCGAACATGTTATTAACCCTAACCATACACTGTTCCCTCAATATAACTAACTTAAGAGCAGCGACAGAGTGGGTCTTACAATATAGGAATGTAGAAGATCTTCCACCTGCTGAGAACCTCAAAGATCCATGAGGAAATGATCCTTGGAGAATATGTAGGCAGCTATGTAGGACCTGAGAGAGCAATAGTCATCTTCCATGGCAAACAACCTGGTCAGGATGAATTGATGTGTCTGAGTAAGCCTCTCTCTTCTTAATGTAGAGAAGATGGACCAAACCAGGCCTCTGTGGAGAGCTGTTCCAGGGTGCCTATGGTTGATATATCATTCTAACTTCTGAATGTGTCACAGGATGTTGGGGCAGCCTCTATCTCATGGGAACCTTGGAAGCAACTGTTGGGACAAAGTGGTTACCAAGGCAGTGACCATATTCAGTTCCTGAAAGAAGTGACCTCACTTCACTTCCTTGGTGATGGAATTCTCTGAACTTGGGATACAGGAAGCCAGGCACCAAGAGCCAGTCCCACTCCAGACCCAGTGGGCTAACTTGTTTGCTTTTCCCAAAGACATAGTCAGTCTTTCTTGGTACCTGCTGATATGAGGATGGCCAAATGCCAGCAGAGCTCTGAAGAGGGGCCTTTCCTGAGAAAGCAGGTAGTGGCTCACCGCTGGCTCCTTACAACTACACAGAGTTGGACAAGGAGACCAGATGTGAAAAAGGACAGGCCATTTTGGGGGAACATAATATGGCCCACCACTCAGAAGACACTTCGGATAGTCACAGACCTATTTAGGGGAAGAAAGTGCCTTTGCCGTTGTAGGTGTGAGTTTGTGGTTTTTTCTCATGTTCTGAGAATAGGTAGGAAAGGTGGTTTGTTTGGTTTGGAGTGGACTGTTTCTAGTAAGTCGTTTGACATTGTGAGTGTTTCTATGTCTGTGTATCCCACTGTATCCATGGTTGTAGACATTAGAAAACAGAATGCATCAATGGATGTGTTGTCTCTAGTTGAAAGCTTCCGCGATTCATACTGCGCAATTGATGAATGGACTGCAGCTTGCCTTATGGATGGGCAACATCTATTATCTTCTAAAGTTCCACTTTTCTTCGTGAATTCTGGCCACTCTCCAGAATAGACTCATGGTTTTGTTTCCCAGATATGTAACACCACAAGGCTCTGTGACATGGCCATGTTCTGGATAGCTGAAGGGAATGAGAGCATCTCAGAAAACTCAGATATCAGTGTGACCAGTAAAGTCTCAGTGGAGAAACCCTTCTTTCGGCCATTTGCTTAATTCTATTTCTATTACCCTGAATGTCAGAAAGGTCTTTGCCTCAGGCCACCCCTTTGTGTAGCCTGAAGAACACTGTTTTCATATGGAAATGAATGGACACCACCTGTGGCTCTTTGCTTAATTGCTTTGGAATGGGATGTGTCTGAATCAGCCTCTTGTCCTTGTATGAGGTTGTGGCTTAGATTCTCAGCACCTGATGGATTTAAAGAAAGATCCCATGTGCTTTCAAAACTAAAATGTCCAAAAGAGCAGTCATTGTGGATGAATATTTTTGCCTTCTTGTTTTAGGTTCCTGAACTCCATCAAGTGAGAATAGGGATCATTTGGGTCAAATGAGTTCTTGAAATCCATGCAGAGGCTACCCCATATGTGCTTGGGTTTTCTCATGACTTCAAATCACATAAAGAATTATACCCTACAGCCAGTAGGCTGAAATTGGAGAAGTGGAACACTTTAACAGCAGGAATATTTGATCACTCCTGGTTCACAGGAAGAGTGTCCAGGCCACCATGATTTTAGGCAAATAAGGGGCAAGTGAGCTTATTTTGGACACTACCTTGGGCTCATAGAAACCTCCAGCTAGAGGTTATGAGGAGAGGAGTGTCTACATGGAAGAAGATGATGGGCCTGTGGGAGTGTTTTGATTTTAATTGTGGTAATTTTTGTGGCGGTTGGAAGGGATGACTTGATCCACCTGGGCTTGAACTCTGGTGTGATTCCCCTTAGAGACTGCATTCTGGAATTGACCTCAGAGAAGTATTGCCATGAATTGTGTTGGGATTTTAGGAGGACACACATACGACTCACTCTTGGAAACTGAGATCTATGCCCAGGGTGGCTTTCCACAGAGGCCTGGGAATCTCAGCCAGGATATCACATGATTTTATTATGAAAGACATGGCAGCCATAGATGAGAGTCAAAACACACATGGACCTTACATTGTAGACGTCAATTGGCCTGGCTTTATGTGACCATTTGGTAATTCTTTGAGAAGCCTTGACTGTGAGAGTTCTCTAGAGCTTTCATTGAAATGAACTTTCTCAACACTTAATGGTTCCTGAATGAATTGAGACGCACAGTGCCTCTAACTTCATTTTTGAAAAATTGCTAAATAAATACCATGAAATTTTTGAAATTCCCATGACCAGGTGGAACTGCAGAAAATTTGATGTCCTGTTGCTTATCATGTGTATACCAGACAGTGCCTTGTTTGACTGGGTTTCATGAAAATGATGTAGAACACGAGATGCCAGTAATTTGGAGCCTTCTGAGTAGTGCGCCTAGAACAGTGGTGGGAAGGAGTGTGATAAAACATCATGGAGGGGCTATGTTTATCTGCCATTGGCTTCCAAATGGCTTGTGACTGATATAGTGCAGACATGAGACCCTTATATGTAAAGGCATCCTGTTATATCGAGAGTTTTAAGGGCAATGTTCAGAATAAGGTTGCTATGGTTATTGGGGCAAGCTCTGTGCGATAGAAGCCTGGTTGGTGCATTCTCCTGCAGACCCTGACCCACCACAAGTGACAGAACTCCCTCCAGCACTGTATCCCAGATGAACTTCTTATATTTTGTGAAGCAAATACCAAATTCCCAGTGCAGCAGCAAAAAACACCATGAAAAGTGGAGGATGACCAAATGTCTTCACAGTCCCCACTGGGAGACACTTAGCCTCCAGTGGCCACAGTTTACCTACAAAGAGAGAATTGAGCACTGCTGCCTCATGTTCATTGGAATATAAGAAACCATCTCTTCCCGGTAACATAGATGCAGACCCAGCTTTGATGGTCTCACTACAAAGGAAGCTAAAGCTCATGACAGCAACATATATTTCAGGATCCCAACCTCAGAGGCCATTTCCCAAGAATTCTTAGGCCAGCAGAGCTCCTTGTTTGTGGAGTGTTTACCCTTTCCTTTACTTTTGGAAACTCCTCTACCACCTCCAAGGTTGTGAACTCCCGAGCATATTCCATTCCATATATGTATTCCTAGATTTTTACACTTTTCTACTCTAATTGTGTCTTACTTGGGGCAAAGGTATTGTCAAGGCATTGCTCTGGATGTGAGTGGGAAGATTTTTGTGTAGCACATATTTACATACACATTGAATTCATTTTCCAATTTTCCATTTGAAATACTTAACCCCTGACACTAACCCGTACCCTACTAGTCTCTGACTAATAATCCTAAAATGATGGTGAAAAATAACCCAAAAAGAATGGAAATACAAGCAGTTTAGAGGAGGCATGGTGTATAGTTGGAATTGCCTTTTGCATTATATAATGTAGGAGTTTTAAATCTAGTCAATTTTTTTGTTGAAATAGTTCTACATGTGTTTTTAAAATTAACAAATATGTGAATCCCTGTCTCCCTTTCTCTGTAGCCTATTCAGCAAATGTATTTTTATATGCACATATAGAATCCTACCTGATATCACTTGTACACACATGTGAGGTGGCTGAATTGGCAGATGCAAATTGTGAGAAGAGATCACTCCTCCTAAACGCTGTTGGAACTGAAAATTCAACCTACGGGTGAGCTTCCTAGTTGAATAACATTATACATAAATCCATTTCAGTAAAATGAATATTTTTCGATCTTTGGATTATATATATTTCATGATGAATTTCGATTGGCATATATATTGCTACTTTTTTTTTCTTTTATTGGTTGCTCAAAACATTACAAAGCTCTTGACATATCATATTTCATACATTAAATTCAAGAGGGTTTTGAACTCCAATTTTTACTCCAAATACAGAATGCAGAATCACATCAGTTACACATCCATATTTTTACATAATGTCTTATTAGTTACTGTTGTATTCTGCTACCTTTCCTATGCTCTACTATCCCCCCTCCCCTCTCTTCCCATCTTCTCTCTCTACCCTACCTACTGTCATTCATTTCTCTTATTGTTTATTTTCCCATTACACTCACAACCTCTTATATGTAATTTTTTTGTAACAATAAGGGTCTCCCTCCATTACCATGCAATTTCTCTTTTCTCTCCCTTTCCCTGCCACCTCATGTCTCTGCTTAATGTTAATCTTTTCTTCATGCTCTTCCTCTCTGCTCTGTTCTTAGTTGCTCTCATTATATCAAATAAGTCATTTGGTATTTGTTTTTTTGGGATTGGCTAGCTTCACTAAGCATTATCAGCTCTAGTGCCATGCATTTCCCTGCAAATTCCATGATTTTGTCATTTTTTAGTGCTGCGTAATCCTCCATAGTATATAAAAAAAAACATTTTTTTTTATCCATTCATCTATTGAAGGGAATCTGGGTTGGTTCCACAGTGTAGCAATTGTGAATTGTGCTGCTATGAACATCGATGTGGCAGTATCCCTGTACTACGCTCTTTTAAGGTCTTCAGGGAATAGTCCGAGAAGGGCAATAGCTGGTTCAAATGGTGCTTCCATTCCCGGCTTTCCCAGGAATCTCCATACTGCTTTCCAAATTGGCTGCACCAGTTTCAGTCCCATCAGCAATGTACAAGAGTACCCTTTTCCCCACATCGTCGCCAGCACTTGTTGTTGTTTGACTTCATAATGGCTACCAATCTCACTGGATTGAGATGGTATTTTAGGGTGGTTTTGATTTGCATTTCTCTGACTGCAAGAAATGGAGAGCATTTTTTCATGTACTTATTGATTGATTCTATGTCCTCCTCTGAGAAGTGTCTGTTCAGGTCCTTGGCCCATTGGGTTATTTGTTATCTTATTGTCTAATTATTTGAGTTCTTTGTATACTTTGTATACTCTGGATATTAGGGCTCCATCTGAAGGGTGAGGAGTAAAAATTTGTTCCCATGATCTAGGCTCCATATTTACCTCTCTTATTGTTTCTCTTTCTGAGAAAAAAAAATTTCAGTTTAAGTAACTCCCATTTGTTGATTCTTGTTATTAACTCTTGTGCTATGGGTGTCCTATTAAGGAATTTGGAGCCTGACCATACAATATGTAGATCGGAACCAACTTTTTCTTCTATCAAATGCAGAGTCCCTGATTTGAATCTAGCTCCTTGATCCACTTTGAGTTAACTTTTGTGCATGGCGAGAGAAAGGGATTCAGTTTCATTTTGTTGCATGTGGATTTCCAGTTTTCCCAACACGATTGGTTGAAGATGCTATCCTTCCTCCATTGCATGCTTATAGCTCCTTTATCAAATATAAGATAGTTGTAGCTTTTTGGATTAGTCTCTGTGTCCTCCATTCTGTACCATTGGTCCACCCGCCTGTTTTGGTACCAGTACCATGCTGTTTTTGTTATTATTGCTCTGTAATATAGTTTGAAATCTGGTATCGCTATACCGCCTGATTCACACTTCCTGGTTAGAATTGCTTTTGCTATTCTGGGTCGTTTATTTTTCCATATGAATTTTATGATTGGTTTATTTATTTCTACAAAAAATTCCTTTGGGATTTAGATTGGCATTTCATTAAACCTATGGAGAACTTTTTAGTAATATCGCCATTTTGATGATGTTCATTCTGCCTATCCATGAACAGGGTATATTTTTCCATCTTCTAAGATCTTATTCTACTTCTCTTTTTAGGGTTCTGTAGTTTGCATTGTATAAATCTTTCACCTCTTTTGTTAGGTTGATTCCCAAGTATTTAATTTTTTATGAGGATATTGTGAATGCAATGTTTTTCCTCATTTTCTTTTCAGAAGTTTTGTCGCTGATATACAGAAATGCCTTTGATTTATGCATGTTGATTTCATTTCCTGCCACATTGCTGAATTCATTTATTAGTTCTAGTAGTTTTTTCTGTAGACCCTTTTGGGTCTTCTATGTATAGAATCATGTCATCTTCAAATAGTGATAATTTAATTTTTTTTTCCTATTTTTATGCCTTTAATGTCTTTCATCTGTCTAATTGCTCTGGCCAGTTTTTCGAGAACTATATTGAATAGAAGTGGTGATAGAGGACATTCCTGTCTTGTTCCAGATTTTAGAGGGAATGCCTTCATTTTTTCTCCATTCAGAATGATGCTAGCCTGAGGCTTAACATAGATAGCTTTTACAATGTCGAGGTATGTTTCTGTTATCCCTAGTTTTTCTAATGTTTTGAACATAAAGGAATGCTCTACTTTGTCTAATGGTTTTTCTGCATCTATCAAGATGATCTTATGGTTCTTATTTTTAAGTCTAGTGATGTTGTGAATAACATTTATTGATTTCCATATATTGAACCCTCCTTGCATCCCAGGGATGAATCCTAGTTGATCATGGTGCACAATTTTTTTGATGTGCCTTTGTATCCAAACCACCAGAATTTTAATGAAAATTTTTGCATCTAGGTTCATCAGAGATATTGGTCTGTAGTTTTCTTTCATTGAGGTGTCTTTGTCTGGTTTCAGAATCAGGGTGATGTTGGCCTCATAGAATGAACTTGGCAGAGCTCCCTGTTTTTCTATTTCCTGAATAACTTGAAAAGTATTGGTATTAAATCTTCTTTAAAGGTTTTGTAAAACTCCGCTGTATACCCATCCGGTCCTGGGCTTTTCTTGGTTGGTAGTCGTTTGATTGCTTCTTCTATTTCATCGATTGATATTGGTCTGTTTAAATTGTGTGTATCCTCCTCACTCCGTCTAGGCAAATCATATGACTTAACAAATGTATCGATGTCTTCACTATTTTCTATTTTATTGGAATATAGGTTTTCAAAATAATTTCTAATTGTCTTTCGTATTTATGTAGCTTCTGTTGTGATATTGCCTTTTTCATCCCGTATGTTAGTAATTTGAGTTCTCACTCTTCTTCTCCTCGTTAGCATGGCTAAGGGTCTGTCCATCTTATTTATTTTTTCGAAGAACCAACTTTTAGTTTTGTTAATTTTTTAATAGTTTCTTTTGTTTCAATTTCGTGATTTACGCTCTGATTTTAATTATTTCTTGCCTTCTGCTACATTTGCTGTTGTTTTGCTCTTCCTTTTCTAGGGCTTTGAGATGAAGTGAGAGCTCATTTATTTGTTGTTTTTGTTTTTTTTTTCTTTTTTTTGAGGAATGACCTCCAGGCGATGAATTTGCCTCTTGAATCTTGTTTCATTGTGTCCCATTGAATCTGATATGTTGTGTCTGTATTTTCATTTATCTCTAAGAATTTTTTGATTTCCTCTTTTATGTCTTCTGTAACCCATTGATCATTCAGCAATATATTGTTCATTTTCCATGTGATGTAGGATTTTTCCTTCCTTCTTTTACCATTGGTTTCCAGTTTCATTCCATTGTGATCAGAAAAAAATTCATGGTATTATCTCCACCCCTTTATATTTACTGAGTGTTGCCCTACGGCATAATATATGGTCTATTTTTGAGAAGGATCCATGTGCTGGTGAGAAAAAAGTATATCCACTTGATGATGGTTGATATATTCTATATATGTCAGTTAAGTCTAGGGTATTGATTGTGATATTGAATTCTATATTTTTTTTATTCAACTTTTGTTTGGAGGATCTGTCCAATGGTGAGAGAGGTGAGTTGAAGTCTCCCATAATTATTGTGTTGTGGTCTATTTGATTCTTGAAATTGAGGAGAATTTGTTTTATAAATGTCGCAGCACCATTATTTTCTGCGTAAATATTGATAATTGTTATGTCTTGTTGGTGAATGGTTTCTTTTAACAGTATATAATGTCCTTCCTTATCCCTTTTGATTAAATTAGTCTTGAAGTCGATTTTATTCCGTATGAGGATGGCCACCCCTGCTTGCTTACAAGGACCGTGTGCATGGTATAAATTTTCCCAACCTTTCACCTTCAGCCTGTGTATGTCTTTTCCATTCAGATGTGTCTCCTGGAAGCAACATATTGTTGGATTTGTTTTTTTTAATCCACGTTACAAGCCTATGTCACTTTATTGGAGAGTTTAAGCCATTAACGATTAGAGTTACTATTGATATATGGTTTGTATTGCCACCCATCTTTGATTATTTATCTTTTTTTAAAAATTTAGTTTGTTTATCCATGATTAGCTTTTCCCCCTCCCTCTGTCATTACTGAGGCAATTCCCACTGATGGTTTTCGTTGTTGATATTCATTTTTTCCTCGTGTAGTGTTTTCCTTAAGATGCTTTGCAATGCTGGTTTTCTGGCTGCAAATTCTTTTAGCTTTTGTTTATCACAAAATATTTTTATTTAGTTGTCTCACCTGAAACTTAATTTTTCTGAATACAGACTTCTTGGTTGTCATCCATTGTTTTTAAGTGTTTGAAATACGTTGTTCCAGGATCTTCTCACTTTCAGTGTCTGTGATGAAAAATCTGTTGTTAACATTTTTGGTTTACCCCTGATTGTAATCTGCCTCCTTTCTCTTGTAGCTTTTAATATTTTCTCTTTGTTTTGTACATTGGATATCTTCATAACAATGTTTCTTGGCATTGGTCTACTCTGATTTTTTTGTGCTCGGTGTCTTGTAAGCATCTACAATTTTTTTTATCCGTTTCCATTTTTATTTCTGGAAAGTTTTCTGTAATTATTTCATTCAGCAGGTTACTCATTCCCTTGGTTTGAATCTCTGTACCTTACTCTATCCAGATGACTCATAAGTTTTTTTTTTTTATGATATCCCATATCTCTTGGATGTTTTTCTCATGACTTTTTACCAGCATTTCTTTGTTGGCTAGACTTTTTTCAAGATGATATATTTTGTCTTCATTATCTGACATTCTGTCTTCTACTCGCTCCACTCTCTTAGTGATACTCTCAATTGAGTTTTTATTTTGGTTTATCATTTCCTTCATTTCTAGAATTATTGTTTGATTTTTTTATAATCTCTATCTCCTAATAAAGATGCTTAATTTCTTTTTATATCTGTTTATGTAATTCATTTTCAATGTGTTCTTTCACTGTTTGGTTTTGATGTCTCGTATCCTCTTTAAGGTTCCATTCCATCTGTCTAAGGTATTCCTTGAGTTCTTTATATGACCATTTTTCTGATGATTCCTTCTGAATATTTAGGCTGTCCATTGTTGTTTGTACTCCTTTTCTTCCTTGTTTTTTTATGCTGCTCATGTTACTTCTTGTTTTGTTTGACTGCTGAGTTACTGCTTACTCTTATAAATTTATTTGATGCTTCGAAGGAAAGATATTAGAAGGGAAGGGAAGAAGTCACTAAAGAGAATGAGAGTAGGCAGGTAGAATTCAAGGAAGGGGGAATAAGAAAATTGAAAAGAAATGAAAAGACAAAAGAAAAATAGAAAATAAATAAAGAAAAAAAATTTAAATAATAATTATAATTAAAAGATGAAAATTAAAATTTAAAATAATATTAATAATAATAATGATAAAATAAAAAAAATAAAAACATTAAAAAAAGTTAAAGAACAACAACAACAAAAATGAAAATGAAAGAAATAGAAAAAATATAAATTAAAAAAATAATAATAATAAATGCAGTCATAGAGTTCAATTAACTTCTCTTTCAGTAGGTGGAGCTGTGTGCACTGGGCCAAGCTTCTCCTCTGAATAAGTGGGAACCAATCACTGTGCAGCAGCTCTTCCTCCCAGACTTGGCAGATCTCCAATCCTGAGTGCCTAGGGCCTTCTCTTGTGCTTCCTCAAGCCATGCCTTGCTCACCTGTGACGCTCACCACAATAGTGGTTACAAGCCAGAACTCTACTCCTGGCAGCCCTGTTTTCATGAATGCCTGGGCACACTCTCCCTGTTTGCCTCCCTCAGACCCTAGTTTTGTAGAGCTTGGGGCTGAGGACCCCCAGCGAATTTTCTTGCCCTCTGGGAGCCATGCCCCCGGTACGTGGTGTAAGAGACCTCAATTGTCAGCACTTGTGGGATCAGGAGCCGGGAATTCCACGCGCTAGTCCCGAGCCAATCCTGATTCCCTAGGTCTGGCTATCGTGCTCACGGGAGAGCTGGGAGAGGCCCTTAAGGCTGAGCTGGGAGGGGCCCTTAAGGTTTCCCCGCTGTGTTGAGAGAGATGGCTAGGGGATTACACACCTGTCACGCTGGTTTTAATGAAGTTATCTCCTCTGCCCGTGACGTCATTTCTATGCTATGGTGGTATCCCATGCAAATGGTGACCGTTTGTTCCCTTTGCAAGGTAACCAACGCAACGGGTGGGTCCTGACTGTCTCTCCCAAGCGCCGTTTCAACCCTGTGGTCACTGCTTTTGAAGGCTTGGTTGGCTTTTACCTCTGAAAGTTCAGAAGGGCCGAACAGTTATTTCAGTGGGATCTTAGTGCTGAGTCATGAGAACCAGGCAAACCGGAGGTTGAATGCAGCCCATCCAGGCTCGGTGTGTGTTCTGAGGGGCCCAGAATGTTAGCCCCAGATCCACATCAGGTCAACATTGCCTACTGATTCTGAGCAAACAGCATTTAGACAGTTTACGACTCCCTATGCCCGCTCAGCTGAAGAGGTCAGAGACTTGATTTTTCCATGCCTGCCTTCATGATGGATCTCCTGTATTGCTAATTTTTATATCTGTGCATGTGAGTGTGTATGTATGAGAGTGTGTATATATATATATATATATATATATATATATATATATATATATACACACTCTCCAGATTTTTTAAAATATGAAATATATGTGTCTTATTATACACTCCCTAAATTCATTCATATTCATATATGTGTATTTATAATCAACTTTCCACAAGATTATTCTCAGAAATAATCATCCACCTGAAATACATATTTGTTTTCTAGTACTAAAAACTAAATTCAGTGAAAGGTGCAAACAAAACCTAATATTTCTACAGTTACTGAGCTAGTTTAACATCAATGCAAGTATATTCTTAGGGGACATGATGTGTATTTTGACTTTCATTTTTATTCAACACTGGTACATTACTACTCCTTCAGTTAATGCACATCATAGGATATATATTTCGTTCACAAGTTAGAAAATTTATAGGCATTTGTTTCACGATCAATCACTTCCTGATTCAGAACACATGATTCTTCTATGTTTCTTGACTGGTCTTTTCATGAGACTTCTTTCCAAACAAATTATTTTCGTTTAACATCATCACTTATAAAGCAAAACTCAAACACCCTTCATGATAAACCATAATCCTAATATTACCATTAGATATATAACTGGTTGGAATGAATGATTATATATCAATATAAGTTTTCTTATATATTTTCAGATTTCAATTCAATCCATTTTTTAAAGTGGAACCAGTTACATTATTTATTCATATTATCGTCTATTCATGCATTATCTCTATATTCATAGACACAGGGTACACCTCTTTGTACCCCTAATACTAATGTATATGTCTTCAAAATATTGCTCCCAGACATAGTGAAAGAAATACTCATGTTACCTGATCTACATATACATTTTACCACAGTAATATTCTGAACAAAAAAAATGTAAAGGTCACACTTATGATTGTACCAAAGCCTAAATTTAAAGTGAACATGGATAACTAATAACATCCGTGTCCAGGTTGCCTAATGCTCTCAAATGTAAATCCCATTGGTGACAACATATTTGTTTTTACCTATGATTATATATTCAAACTCAACCCTGTTGAAAATGTCTAATCCTATCACTCATTTATACTTTGCCTGATTTCGTTATGTCGCTATTGATACTTGCTTTTCTACATAATTTCCCCAGTTCATTATTGTGAATGACTCTTCACATGTACTGACATTTACATTCACTCTCTAAACGAAACCCTATTGCTAAATAAGCTTTTTATTCCAAATCATATTCTCACTCTTCTTCCTAAACCTACCGACTATCTTTCTAATCCTACCGACTATCACTTTTTGACTGGATGTTCTCTTCTACATTCAATCATCCAAGGTACACGGTCCTATGCCATTGTATATTGATTTAACTGAGACAATTGTACAGAACGTAATTCAACACTATGTATCCCAATCAAGGGCCCAATGCCCTTCTGGGCTTCAAATCTTTCTTAAATTTCCGTTTTCATACATATATTTCACTTATATATTCTTATAAATATTGCAGGTACCCAATCCCTTTATTCATCTTGCAGAATAATTCCTAACCCAAATCGAACATATAATTAACCCTAACCATACACTAACTTTACCGAAGAGCAGGGACAGAGTTGGTATTAAAATACAGGAATGTAGGGTATCTTCACCTGCTGAGAACCTCAAATGTTCATTTAGAAATGATCCCTGGTGAAGATGAAGGCAGCTATGAAAGACCTCAGAAAGCAAAAGTCATCTTCCATGGCAATCATCCTTGTCGGGTTGAAGGGTTGTGTCTGAATCATTCTCTCTCTTCTTAATGTATACAAGATGGAGCAAACCAGTTCTGTGTGGAGAGCTGTTCCGGGGTGCTTATGATTGATATGACATTCTAACTTGTGAAAGTGTTACAGGAAAACTGGGGCAGCCTCCACCTCATGGGACTTTTGGAAGCAACTGTTAGGGCAAAGTGGTTGTCAAGGCAGTGACATAATTCAGATCCTGAAGAAAGTGACCTCACCTCACTTCCTTGGTGATAAAACTCTCTGAACTTGGGATCCAGGAAGCCAGGCACTCAGAGACAGTCCCTGTCCCAGTCCCAGTGGTCTCACATGTTTGGATTTACCAAGGACAGAGTCAGTCTTTCTTGGATCCTACAGATGTGAGGATGACGAAATGCCAGGAAACCTTTGAAGAGGGGCTTTTCCTGAGAAAGCAGGTAGTGTCTCACCACTGGCTCTTGACAACTTCACAGAGTTGGCCATGCAGACCAGAACTGAGACAGGAGAGGTCATTTTGGGGAAACATAGTATGGCCCACCAGTCAGAGGACACTCCGGAGAGTCACAGACCTACATGGGGGAAGGAGGTGCCTTTTTGGGTGTGGGTGTGATTTTGTGGTTTTGGCTCATGTTCTCAGAATAGGTAGGAAAGGCGGTTTGTTTGGATTAGAGTGGACTATTTTTAGTAAGTCCTTTGACAATGCGAGTGTCTGTGTATCCCACTGTGTTCATGATTGTAGACATTAGAAGAGAGAATGGATCAATGGATGTTTCCTGTCTACTAGAAAGCTTGCCAGCATTCATTGTGCCCAATATATGAGTGGACTCAGGCTTGCCTTATAGATGGGCAACACCTACTAGCTTCATAATTTCCTGTTTTCTCCTTCAATTCTGGCAACACTCCAGAATAGTATCATGGTTTTGTGTCCAAGATATGTACCACCTCCAATATCTGTGACATGGCCATGTACTAGATAGTTGAAGGGAATGGCTAGCATCTCAGAAATCTCAGATATCAGTTGACCAGGAAAGTCTCAGTGGAGAAACCCTGCTTTGGTCCTTTTGCTTACCTATTGTTCTGTTGCCCTGAATGTCAGGAAGATCTTTGCCTCAAGCCACCACTTTGTGAAGCCTGAAGAAAACAGTTTTCAAATGCAAATAAATGGGCATCACCTGTGGATCCATGCTTAATTGCTTTGAAAAGGGATATGTCTGAATCAGTCTCTTAGCCCTGTGTGAGGCTGTGGCTTAGATTCTCAGCACCTGATGGATCTAAAGATAGATCCCATGCATGCATCCAAAACCAAAATGGCAAAAAGATCAGATATTGTTGATTAACTCTCTTGCCTTCCTCTGGTAGGTTCCTGAAATCCATCAAGTGAGAACAGGGATCCTTTGGGTCAAATAAGTTCTTCAAAACCCAGCAGAGGCTAGCCCATAGATGCTTGTTTTTTCTCATGACTCCAATTCACTTAAAGAATCTAAACCTCAAAGTCAGTAGTCCTCAAGTTGGAGAAGCCAAACAGTATTAAATGAAGGCCTATTTGATCACTCCTGGTTTACAGGAAGGGTGTCCACGCCACCCTGACTTTAGGCAAATGAGGGGCAGGAAGCTTATTTTGGACACTGACGTGGGCTGCTCCCCTCATGGAAACCTCCAGCCACAGGTTATGATGAGTGTCTATATGGAAGAAGATTTGGGCCATGTGGGAGTGTTTTGGTTTTAATTGTGGACATTTGAATGGTGGTTGGAAGAGATGACTGGGTCCACCTGGGCTTGCACTCTGGTGTGATTCCCCTTAGAGACTGAGTTCTGGTACTGATCTCAGAGAAGTATTGCCATGAATTGTGTTGGGATTTTAGATGGCCATGCATGAGAGTTGCCCTTGGAAAGTGACATCTAGGCCCAAGTTGACTTTCCAAAGATCACAGGAAATCTCATCCAGGATATCACATGATTTTATTCTTAAAGACTTGGCAGCCATTTTTGAGAGTCAAAACACACATGGACCTCACATTGTAGACCTAAATGGGCCTGGCTTAATCTGACATTTTGGCCACTCTTTGGGAAGCCTTGCCTGTGAGAATTCTCCAGAGTTTTCATTGAAATGAGCTTAGTCACCATTTAATGGTTCCTGAATAAATTGAAACCCACAGTGCCTCCAACTTCTTTCTTGAAAATTGGCTAGATAAATACCATAAAAATTTTTGAAATTCCCATGACCGGGTGGCAGGAGAACATTTGGATGTCCTGTTGCTGATCATGAGTATGTAAGACAGTGCCCTGATTGACTTGGTTTTATGAAAATGGTGTAGAACAGAGATGCCAGTAAGTTGGATCCTGCTGAGTAGTTGTCCTAGAGCAGTGGTTGGCAGGTGGGTGATAAAACATCTGTGGTTGGCCATGTGGATCTGCCATTGGCTTGCAAATTGATTGTGACTGACATTTTGCAGCCAGTAGACTCTTATATGTAAAAGCATATTGTTATATGGAGAGGTTTCAGGGCAATGTTCAAAATCAGGTTGCTATGGTCAATGGGGCAAGCAATGTGGGATAGAAGCCTGGTTGGTGCATTCTCCTGTAGAACCCGACCCACCACAATTGACAGAACTCACTTCAGCACTGTGTCCCTGTTGAACTCTTTGTAATTCATGAAGCAAATTCCAAACTCCCAGTGCAGCAGCAAGAAACACCATGAATAGTGGAGGATGACCAAATGGATTTACAGTGCACACGGGGAGACACTTAGACCCCAGTGGCCACAAGTTACATACAAATAGAAAATTCAGCACTGCTGCCTCATGTTCATTTGAAAATAAGAAACAATGTCATCCATGTCACATAGATGAAGACCCAGCTTTGATGGTGTCACTCCAAATGAAGCTAATGCTCCTGACAACAGCATATATTTCATTGCCAAACCTTAGAGGCAGTTTCTCCAGATGTCAGGCTGGCAGAACTTCATGTTTGTGGAGTGTTTACCCTGTCCCTTACTTTTGGAACCTCTTCTACCACCTCCAAATTTGTGAACTCCTGAGCATTTTCCATTCCACATATGTATTCACAGATTATCTAACTCCTCTCCTCTAATTGTGTCTTATGTGGGGCGAAGGTAATGTCAAGGCATTGTTCTGAATGAGAGTGGGAAGTTTTTTGTGTAGCACATATTTGCATACACATTGGATACATTTTCAAATTTTCCATTCGAAATACTGAATCCCTGACACTAACACATACCCTAATAGACTTTGACTTTTAATGCTAATATTATGGAGAAAAATAACCCAAACAGAATAGAAATACAAGAGGTTCACAGGAGGCATGGTGTATAGTTGGACTTGCCTTTCGTATGATAAATGGTAGGTGTTATAAATCTAGCAAATTTTAATTGAAATAGTTCTCCATGTGTTTTAAAAGTTAACAAATATGTGAATAACTGTCTCCCTTTCTCTGTAGCCTATTCATCACATGTATTTTTATATGCACATATCGAATTCTACCTGGTATCACTCGTACATTTTGTGAGGTGGCTGGCTTGGCAGATACAAATTGTGAGAAGAGATCACTCCTACTTAATGCTGTTGGAACTGAAAATTCAACATACGGGTGAGCTTCTTAGTTGAACGACATAAATCCATGTTCATTAAAATGAATATTTTTGGATCTGTGGATGATATATATTTCATGGTGAATTTCGATTGGCATACATAATGCTACTTTTTAATGTCTCTGTGTGTATGTATATATATATATATATATATATATATATATATATATATATATATATATATATATACATACATATATATATATTTTTTCACTCTGCAGATTTTTCAAAATATGAAGTATATTTTTCTTATTATACACTCCCTAAATTCATTCATATTCATGTATGTGGATTTATAATCAACTTTTCAAAAGATTATTCTCAGAAATATTCATCCACTTGAAATACTTATTTGTTTCCTAGTACTGAAAACTAACTTCAGGAGATCATATGATGGCTGCGAAGGGAGTGCATCACCCCCATGTACTGCGTCACTGTGAGGGAGAATGACGAGTTAGAATGGCTAAAACCTATCTTGTTAGGAATTTCCAGCAAAATTGTGGTTCTCCAAAACCAAGTGTACATATTTCCATCTCAGGAGGATCAGCTACGGGGGCTCAAACGCGAGTGATTTGTCCTCACAGAAGGTCATGCGACTTATTCAGGAAATCGCTCCGTGGCTAGAGTCTGTGGCGCGTGCTGGGAAACGACGAGATAGCAAGGCAAATATACAGCGGTGCAGGTACTGTGGGCTCCTGCCAGGTATGCAATCACTGTGCTCAGTGCTGAATTCTGGGTTTAAGACGGGAAAGTATGCAGTCCAACTCGTTTCTCCACACCCGTCAGACCACAGAGGAACCCAGCGGCCACCATCATGGAGAGGTGACTTCATCATCCCTGTTTTTGACTGATCGCAGCTTATTCAGCTATAGAACAGGTAATTTCAGGATGCCTTTCACCTTTGTGTTGCAGACAAATTACTCAGGCTCAGTGCTAAAGAACCCGCAGAAACTGCGTCTTGGAGCCTGCTTCTATTAGAACATACAGCGAGCCCAGAGCGGCCGAATTCCGCCTCCAGGAACTGATCTGGCCCAGGGCTAAAGAACCGGCAGAAACTGCTTCTCGGTCCGGGTCTTGCTGAATATCAGTAAATATCAACCGAGCCTTCATAGGCAGTGGTAACAGGATTGAGACGGGGCTTGTGAATGCCGGTCAGGACTCACCGATTGCTTTAGTCACCCAGCAAAGGGAACGAAATGCTGCCTTTTGCATGGGATACCAACATGGCAGAGATCTGATGTCATCAGAAAGCAGCAGAGGAGATAACCTCATTGATACCAGCGGTGACAGAAACAGTTGGTCTCCTGGTAAAGAAAGTGAGTCACAAACACCCGGGTCTCTCTCACTTTGTCATCAAGCCAGACGGGCAGAGCAGAGCCGCCGCCCACGCCCGGAACAGGCCCAGCGACACACCTGCATGGTAGTCACGTCACCCCAATTGGAATAGAGGCAGAGCAGAGCCGCCGCCCTTGCCCAGAACAGGCCCAGCGACCCGCAGGCGTGGTAGTCACATCAACCGAATTGGAGTAGTTGCAAGAGCAGAGCCTTCTCCCGCACCTAGTACAATCCCAGTGGCCCACCGGCATGGTCGTCAGGTCACCCCAATATTAGTAGGGGAAGAGCAGAGCCTTCGCCCACACCCAGAACAGGCCCAGCAACCTGCCGGCATGGTAGTCACGACCCCCCAATTGGAGTAGGGGCAGAGCAGAGCCATCACCCGCGCCCGCAAGGTAGGCACACCTGCACCTGACTGGCAGAAGAGGCCCATCGCCCTGCCGGCACGGCAGACACTTCACCCCATTTGGAATAGGAGCAGAGCAGATCCATTGCCCGTGCCCGCAAGGCAGGCAGACCTGCGACAAACTGGCGGAACAGGCCCAGCAACACACCTGCATGGTAGTCACGTCACCCCAATTGGAATAGGGGCAGAGCAGAGCCGCCGCAAGCACCTACAAGGTAGGCAGACCTGCGACTAATCGGCAGAACACCCCAGGGGTCCACGGGTAATAGCTGCAGCAGATGGAATGTCAGATAAAGAACTCAGGATATACATGCTTCAGATGATCTGGAGTCTCAAGGAAGACATTAGACAGCAAAATCAGACAATGAAAGATCACTTCGACAATGAATTACATAAACAAATCCAAGAAGCAAAAGATCAGCTATACAGAGAGATAGAGGTTGTAAAAAATAACAAACAGAAATCCTAGCAATGCAGAAAGCAATAAACCAACTAAAAAACTCAATTGAGAAGACTACCAGCAGAGTAGAACACTTAGAAGATAGAACATCAGACAATGAAGACAAAGTATTCCAACTTGAAAAGAACATAGACAGCTCAGCAAGACTGTTAAGAAACCATGAACAGAATATCCAAGAAATACGGGATAACATAAAGAGACCAAACATAAGAGTCATTGGAATACAGGAAGGTATAGAGGTTAAAACCAAAGCAATGAGGAATGTATTCAATGAAATAATACGAGAAAACTTCCCAGACTTGAAGAATCAGACTGACTCCCAAGTCCTAGAAGCCTACAGGACGCCAAATGTGCAAAATCATAAGAGATCCACAGCTAGACACATTATAATGAAGATGCCCAACGTACACAATAAGGAGAGAATTTTAAATGCTACAAGAGAAAAAAAGCAGATTACATTTAGGGGTAAAACAATCAGGATAACAGCTGATCTTTCAACACAGACTCTGAAAGCTAGAAAATCCTTGAATAACATTTTTCAAACACTGAAAGAAAATGGATTCCAACCAAGAATTGTGTATCCAGTGAAATTAAGCTTCAGGATGGAAGATAAAATTATAACCTTCCATGATAAAAAAAAGTTAAAATAATTTGTAGCTAGAAAACCATCTCTTCAAAACATCCTCGGAAAATATTACAGGAAGAAGAAAGGGAAATAACAATAAAAACCAACAGTGGGATGTAGTACAGTAAAAGTGGGAAATAATCAAAGAAGAAAACAATCCATGTTTAATAACATAAATAAACAAATAGGGCTAGAAGAACAACCATTATCTCAATAATAACTGTAAATGTTAATGCCTTAAACTCACCAATTAAGAGACAGAGGCTAGTAGAATGGATCACAAAACGAGACCCAATAATATGCTGCCTACAGGAGACGCATTTGATAGGAAAAGACATACATAGACTGAAGGGGAAAGGTTGGGAAAAATCATATCACTTATATGGATTTCGGAAACAAGTAGGAGTGTCCATACTCATATCAAATAAAATAGATTTCAAGCCAAAGTTAATCAAAAGGGATAAAGAGGGACACTATATACTGCTCAAGAGAACCATACAGCAACAAGACATAACCATTATAAATATATATATGCCCCAAAACAATGGTGCAGCTATGTCCATCAAACAAACTTTTCTCAAGATCAAGAGTCTAATAGACCACCATACAATAATCATGGGAGACTTCAACACACCTCTCTCACCACTGGACAGGTCTTCCAAACAAAAGTTGAAATAGAAAACTATAGAACTCAATAACACAATTAATAACCTAGACTTAATTGACATATATAGAATATACTCCACAACATCAAGCAGTTACATTTTTCCTCAGCAGCACATGGATCCCTCTCAAAAATAGATCATATATTATGTCACAGGGCAATTCTTAGACAATATAAAGCAGTAGAGATAATACCATGCATCTTATCTGATCATAATGGAATATAAACTAAAAATCAATGATAAAAGAAGGAAGGAAAAATCATGCATCACTTGGAGAATGAACAACAGGTTACTGAATGAACAATGGGTTATAGAAGACATAAAGGAGAAAATTAAAAAATTCTTAGAGATAAATGAAAACACAGGCACAACATATCAGAATCTATGGGACACATTGAAATCCGTTCTAAGAGGAAAATTCATTGCTTGGATTTCATTCCTTAAAAAAAGAAAAAAACAACAGCAAATAAATGATCTCATACTTCATCTCAGAATCCTAGAAAAAGAAGAGGAAAACAACAGCAAAATAAGTAGAAGGTAAGATTTAATTAAAATCAAAGCTGAAATTAATGAAATCGAAACAAAAGAAACAATTGAAAAAATTGAGGAAACTAAAAGTTGGTTCTTTGAAAAAATAAATAAAATCGACAGACCCTTAGCCATGCTAATGAAAGAAGAAGAGAGAAAACTCAAATTACTAGCATACGGGATAAAAAAGTCAATATCACATGTTAAGGTCTATAAACAAGTCAGCATGGCACCTGGTATTTTGCCAGAGAAATGTTAGGGTCTGTAAACAAGTCTGGATGGCGCCTGGCCAAATGCCATAGGGAGTGGTTTTTGAAGTAACAAAAGCAAGCCATTAAGTGTGGAGATTCCTTATTGGTTGACTGCTGTATCTATTTTATGCTAATTAGATAAGCTTTATAAAATGTACAAATATCGCTCGGATTCTACAATAAACGGCTTCCACTCCTGCTGTATCAATCTACACAAGTTATTTGTCACCCCCTGGCAATCACAGCAGATATTTCTGAAATACAGAAGATAATAAGAAATTATTTTGATTCGTTATACTCCAATATAATAGAAGATAGTGAAGGCATCGAAAAATTTCTTAAGTCATATGATCTGTCCAGATTGAGTCAGGAGGATATAGACAACCTAAACAGACCAATATCAATTGAGGAAATAGAAGAAACCATCCAAAGATTACCAACTAAGAAAAGACCAGGACAGTATGGGTATACAGCAGAGTTTTACAAACCCTTAAATATGAACTAATACCAATACTTATCAAGCTATTTCAGGAAATTGAAAAAGAGGGAGATCTTCCAAATTCATTCTACCAGGCCAATATCACCCTAATTTCTACACCAGACATAAACACTTCAAACAAAGAAAACTACAGACCAATATCCCTAAAGAACCTAAATGCAAAAATCCCTAATTAAATTCTGGCGAATCAGATACAAAAACATATTAAAAAAAATTGTGCACCATGATCAAGTAGGATTCATCCGTGGAATGCAAGGCTTGTTCAATATACGAAAATCAATAAATGTTATTCACCACATCAATAGACTTAAAAATAAGAACCATATGATCATCTCGATAGATGCACAAAAAGCATTCGACAATGTACAGCATCCCTTTATCTTCAAAACTCTAGAAAAACTAGGAATAACAGGAACATACCTCAATATTGTAAAAGCAATCTATGCTAAGCCTCAAGCTAGCATCATTCTGAATCTAGAAAAATTGAAGGCATTCCCTCTAAAATCTGGAACAAGAATGGGATGCCCTCTCTCACCACTTCTGTTCAATACAGTTCTCGAAACACTGGCCAGAGCAATTAGACAGACGGAAGAAATTAAAGGCATAAAAATAGGAAAAGAAGAACTTAAATTATTACTATTGCAGAAGACATGATTCTATACCTAGCAGACCCAAAAGGGTCTACAAAGAAACTAATAGAGCTAATAAATGAATTCAGCAAAGTGGCAGGATATAAAATCAACACACATAAATGAAAGGCATTCCTCTATATCAGCGACAAATCCTCTGAAATGGAAATGAGAACAACCACACCATTCACAATATCCTAAAAAAAAAAAGATGGGAATCAACCTAACAAAAGAGGTGAAAGTCTTATACAATGAAAACTACAGAACCCTAAAGAGAGAAATATAAGAAAATCTTAGAAGATGTAAAAATATATCCTGTTCATGGATAGGCAGAACTAACATCATCAAAATGGCGATATTACCAAAATTTCTCTATAGGTTTAATGCAATGCCAATCAAAATCCCAAAGGCATTTCTTGTAGAAATAAAGAAAGCAATCATGAAATACATATGGAAAAATAAAAGTCCCAGAATAGCAAAAACAATGCTAGGCAGGAAGTGTGAATCAGGCGGTAGAGCGATACCAGACTTCAAACTATACTACAGAGCAATAATAACAACAATAGCATGGTACTGGTACCAATATAGGCCGGTGGACCAATGGTACAGAATAGAGGACACAGAAACCAATCCACAAAACTACAACTATCTTATATTTGATAAAGGGGCTAAAAGCATGCAATGGAGGAAGGATAGCATCTTCAACAAATGGTGTTTGGAAAACTGGAAATCCATATGTAACAAATTGAAACTGAATCCCTTTCTCTTGCCATGCACAAAAGTTAACTCAAAATGGATCAATGAGCTTGATATCAAATCAGAGACACAGTGTCTGATAGAAGAAAAATTTGCTTACGATGTGCATACTGTGGGGTCGGGCTCCAAATTCCTCAATAGGACACCCATAGCACAAGAGTTAATAACTAGAATCAACAAATGGGACATAAACTAAAAAGTTTTTTCGCAGCAAAAGAAGCAATAAGAGAGGTAAATAGGGAGCCTACATCCTGGGAAGAAATCTTTACTCCTCACACTTCAGATAGAGCCCTAATATCCAGAGTATACAAAAAACTCAAAAAATTAGACAATAAGATAACAAATAACCCAATCAACAAATGGGCTGAGGACCTCAACAGACACTTATCAGATGAGGACTTACAATCAATCAACAAGTACAGGAAAAAATGCTCACCATCTCCAGCAGTCAGAGAAATGCAAATCAAAACCACCCTAAGATACCATCTCACTCCAGTAAGATTGGCAGACATTATGAAGTCAAACAACAACAAGTTCTGGCAAGGATGTGGGGAAACAGGTACACTTGTACATTGCTGGTGGGACTGCAAATTGGTGCAGCCAATTTGGAAAGCAGTATGGAGATTTCTTGGAAAGCTGGGAATGGAACCACCATTTGACCCAGCTATTCCCCTACTCAGTCTATTCACTAAAGACCTAAAAAGAGCATGCTACAGGGACACTGCTACATCGATGTTCATAGCAGAACAATTCACAACAGGAAGACTGTGAAACCAACTTAGATGCCCTTCAATGAAAGAATGGAGAAAATACTGTGGCATTTATACACAATGGAGTATTACTCTGCATTGAAAAATGAAAAAAATCATAGAATTTGGAGGGAAATGGATGGCATTAGAGCAGATTATGCTAAGTGAAGCTACCCAATCCTTAAAAAACAAATGCCAAATGTCATCTTTGATATACGGAGAGTAACTAAGAACAGAGGAGAGACAAAGAGCATGACAAGATGATTAACATTAAACCGGGATGAGAGGTGGAAAGGAAAGGGAGAGAGAAGGAAAATTGCATGGAATTGGAAGGAGACCCTCAGGGTTATATAAAATTACATACAAGAGAAAGTGAGGGGAAAGGGAAAAATAATACAAGGGGGACAAATTTATTATAGTAGAGGGGGTAGAGAGAGAAGAGGGGAGGGGCAGGGAGGGGAGGGGGGATAGTAGAGGATAGGAAAGGCAGCAGAATTCAATAGACACTAGTATGGCAATATGTGAATCATTAGATGTGTAAATGATGTGATTCTGTAATCTGTACATGGGGTAAAAATGGGAGTTCATAATGCACTTGAATCAAAGTGTGAAATATGATATAACAACAACTATGTAATGTTTTGAACAATTATAAATAAAAATGAAAAAAATAAAACTAACTACAGTGAATAATGCATGAAATCCTAATATTTCTACAGTAACTGAACCAGTTTAACATCAATGCAAGTAGATTCCTATGGGACATGATGTGTACTTTGACCTTCATTTTTATTCAACACTGGTACATTACTATTTCATCAGTTTATGCACATCACAGGATATATATTTCATCCACAATTTAGCAAAGTTATAGGCATTTGTTTCACTTTCAATCAATTCCTGCTTTGAACACATGGATTCCTCCATATTTCTTGACTGGTCTTTTCATGAGACTTCCTTCCAAACACATTATTTTCGATTTCCATAAACACTTTTGAAACAAAACTCACACACACTTCATCATAAACAATAACCCTAAGATTACCATTATATGTGTAACTGGTTGGAGTGAATGATTGTATGTCAATATATGATTTCCTATATATTTTAAGATATCAATTCAATCCATTATTTAAAGTGAAAAAAGTTATATTATTTATTCACACTAAGGTCTATTCATGCATTATCTCTATATTCGTAGACACAGGGTACACCACTTGGTACCCACAATACTAATTTATGTGTCCTCAAATATTGCTCCCAGAAATGGTGGAAGAAATACACATATCATATGATCTACATATATATTTGATCACAATAATTTTCTGGGCACAAAATGCAAAGGTCACACTTATGATTGTACCAAATCCTAAATGGAAAGTGAACATGGCTTACTAAAAACATCCATATCCAGGTTGCCTAATGCTTTCAAATGTCATTCCTATTGGTGACTACATATTTGTTTCTTCCTAAGATTATGTACTCAATCTCAACCCTGTTGAAAATGTCTAATCCTATCACTCACTATATAATTGCCTCATTTCGTAATGTCTCTATTGATATTTTCCTTCCTACATATTTTCCCCAGTTAATCATTGTGACTGACTCTTCACATGTGCTGACATTTACATTCACTCTATAACCGAAACCCTATTGCTACAGAAATTTTTGTCCAAATTTTATACTCACTCTTTTTTATAAACCTACCGACTATCTTCCTAATCCCACCGACTATCTCAATTTGAGTGGATGTTCTCTTCTAAAATCAAACATCCAAGGTATAAGGTCCTATGCCATTGATTATCAATTTATCTGAGACATCTGTGTAGAACGTAATTAAAAGCTAACTATCCCAATCAAGGGCCTAATGCCCTTCTGGGCTTCAAATCTTACCAACATTTCTGTTTTCATACTTATATTTCACCTCTATAATCTTATAAATATCGCAGGTTCCCAATACTATTAATCATCCTGCAGGATGATTCGTAATCCAAATCGAACATGTTAATAATCCTAACCATACACTCTTCCCTCAATCTAACTTTACAGAAGAGCAGCGAGAGAGTTCATCTTACAATACAGGAATGTAGGGGATCTGCCTCCTGCTGAGAACCTCAAAGGTCCATGCAGATTTGATCCCCGGAGAAGATTAGGCAGCTATGAAGGACCTGAGAGAGCAAAAGTCATCTTCCATCGCAAACAACCTTTCCAGAATGAAGGGTTTTGTCTGAATAAGCCTCTCTTCTTAATGTAGAGAAGATGGACCATACCAGGCATGTGTGGAGAGCTGTTCCTGGGTGCCTATGGTTGATATACCATTCTAACATATGAAAGTGTCACAGGAAGTAAGGGCTGCCTCCATCTCATAGGACTATTGGAAGCTACTGTTAGGACAAAGTGGTTGCCAAGGCAGTGACCTCATTAAATTCCTGAAGGAAGTAATCTCACCTCACTTCCTTGGTGATGAAACTCTCTGAACTTGGGATCCGGGAAGCCAGGCACGCAGAGCCAGTCCCATTCCCAGTCCCAGTGGTCTCACTTGTTTGGATTTGACAAGGACAGAGTCAGTCTTTCTTGGTACCTACTGATGTGAGGATGGATAAATGTCAGGAAAGCTCTGAAGAGAGGCCTTTCCTGAGAAAGCAGGTAGTGGCTCACAGCTGGCTAGTGACAACTTCACAGATTGGGCCAATGAGACCATATCTGACACAGGACAGGCGATTTCATCAGAACATAGTATGGCCCACCTGTCAGAGGACACTCCTGATAGTCACAGACCTACTTGGGGGAAGGAGCTGCCTTTGTGTGTGTGGGTGTGGGTTTGAGGTTTTGTCTCATGTTCTGAGAATAGGTAGGAAAGGCGGTTTGTTTGTTTTGGAGTGAACTGTTTCTGGTAAGTCGTTTGACAAGGCCAGTGTCTCTTTGTCTGTGTATCCCACTGTGTCCGTGGTTTTAGACATTAGAAAAGAGAATGAATCATTGTATGTGTCCTGACTAGTAGAAAGCTTCCCAAGATTCATCTTGCCCAATTTATGAATGGACTGTGGCTTGACTTATGGGTGGGCAACTCCTACAATCTTGCTAAGGTCCTGTTTTTTTCCTGAATTCTGGCCAATTTCCAGAATAGTCTCATTGTTTTGTGTCCAAAATATGTACCACCTCCAAGCTCTGAGACTTGGCCATGTACTGGATTGCTGAAAGGAATGGGAGCATCTAAGAAAACTCAGATATGAGTGTGACCAGAAAATTCTAATGGAGAAACCCTGCTTTGGGCCTTTTGCTTACCAATTGTTCTGTTGCCCTGAATGTCAGAACGTCTTTGCCTCAGGCCACACCTTTGTAGAGTCAAAAGAAATAGTTTTCAAATAGAAATGAATGGGCATCACCTGTGGCTCTTTGCTTAATTGCTTTGGAAAGGGATGTGTCTGAATCAGCTTTTTGGCCCTGTGTGAGGCTGTGGCTTAGATTCTTAGCACCTGATGGATCTAAAGAAAGATCCCATGTGTGCATCCAAAACCAAAATGGACAAAAGAGCATTCATTTTGGATGAAGTCTCTCGCATTCCTCTGTAAGGTTCCTGACCTTCATCAAGTGAGAATAGTGATCATTTGGTTTAAATGTGTTCCTCAAAACCCTGCAGAGGATAGCCCATAAGTGCTTGATTTTTCTCATGACTCCAAATCACATAAAGACTCTAAACCCCACAGTCAGGAGGCCTCAAATTGGAGAAGCAGTGCCATCTTAATGGCCGACCAATTTGATCACTCCTGGTTCACTGGAAGGATGTCCAGGCCACGCTGATTTTAGGCAAATGAGGGGCAAGGGTGGTTATTTTGGACACTGTCTTGGGCAGCACCCCTCATGGAAACCTCCAGCCAGAGGTTATGATGAGTGGGTATATAGAAAAGATGAGTGACATGTGGGAGTGTTTTGGATTTAATTGTGGATATTTGTGTGGCAGTTGGAAGACATAACTGGGTCTACCTGGGCTTGAATTTTGGTGTGATTCCCCTTAGAGACTGAGTTCAGAAACTGACCTCAGAAAAGTATTGCCATGTATTGTGTTGGGATTAAAGAGGCCATGTATGAGAGTCACCCTTGGAAACTGAGATCTAGCCCCAGAGTGGCTTTGCACAGAGCACTGGGAATCTCAGCCAAGGTATCACATGATTTCATTCGAAAGACTTGGCAGCCATATTTGAGAGTCAAAACACACATGGAACTCACATTGTAGACCTCAATGGGCCTGGCTTAATGTGACCTTTTGTCCACTCTTTGAGAAGCCTTGCCTGTGAGGGTTCTTCAGAGCTTTCATTGAAATAATCTTCCTCACCATTTAATGGTTCCTGAAAAAATTGAAACCCACAGTGCTTCCAACTTCATCCTTGTAAAATGTCTAGATAAATACCATGAAATTTTTGAAATTCCCATGACTAGGTTGCACTAGAGAACCTTTGGATGTCCTGCTGCTGATCATGGATATACCTGACAGTGCCTTGCTTGACTGGGTTTTATGAAAATGGTGTACAACAGAGGTCCCAGTAAGTTTCAGGCTCCTAAGAAGTGGGCCTAGAGTTGTGGTGGGCAGGAGTGTGATAAAACTTCTGTGTTGGAGCAATTTGGATCTTCCATTGGCTTAAAAATGGCTTGTGGCTTACATGGTGCAGCCAGCAGACCCTTATAAGTAAAGGCATCTTGTTATATGGAGAGGATTCAGGGCAATGTTCAGAATCAGGTTGCTATGGACAAGGATGCAATGGGGCAAGCTTTGAGGGATAGAAGATTGGTTGGTGCATTTTCCTGCAGACCCTGACCCACCACACGTGACAGAACTCCCTCCAGCACTGTGTCCCAGTTGAACTCCTTCTATTTTATGAAGCAAATACCAAACTACCAGTGCAGCAGCAAAAACCCCACAGAAAGTGTAGGAGGGCCAAATGGCTTCACAGTTCAACGGGGAGACACTTAGACCCCAGAGGCCACAGTTTACCTAAAAAGAAAAATATCAGCACTGCTGCCTCATGTTCATTGAAACATCAGAAACAATGTCCTCCAGGTCTCATAGATGCAGACCCTGCTTTGATGGTTTCACTACAAAGGAAGCCAAATCTCCTGACAACAACATATATTTAAGTGCCCTATCTCAAGGCAGTTTCTCAAAAAGTTTTAAGGCCAGCAGAGCTCCATGTTTTTGGAGTGTTTACCCTGTCCCTTGCTTTTGGAAACTCCTCTACCACCTCCAAGGTTGTGAACTCCTGAGCATTTTCCATTCCAGATATGTGTTCACTGATTTTCTAACTCTGCTCCTCTAATTGTGTCTTACTTGGGGTGAAGGTAATGTCAAGGCATTGTTCTGGATGAGAGTGGGAGGATATTTGTGCAGCATATATATGCATACAAATTGGATTCATTTTCCAATTTTCATTTTGAAATATTGAATCCCTGACACTAACCCATACCTACTAGACTCAAACAACTCATCCTAATATGATAGAGAAAAGTAACCCAAACCTATAGAAATACAAGCAGTTCATTGGAGGCATGTTGTATAGTTGGAATTGCCTTTTGCATTATATAAGGTAAAAGTTATAAATTTAGTCAATTTTTAATCGAAGAAGTTCTCCATAAGTTTTTAAACTTAAAAAATACGAGAATTCTTGTTTCCCTTTCTCTTTAGCCTATTCACACTTGTATATTTATATGCATATATAGAATCCTACCAGGTATCACACGTACATTGTGAGGTGGCTGACTTGGCATATACCAACTGTGAGAAGAGTACAAACCTCCTAAACGCTGTTGGAACTGAAAATTCAACCTATAGGGGAGCTTCCTAGGAGAAGAACATTATACATAAATTCATGTTCAGTAAAATAAATATTTTTGCATCTGTGGGTGATATATGTTTACTGATGAATTTCTATTGCCATTTATATTGCTTCTTTTAAATGTCTGTCAGTGTTTTGTGTGTTTGTGTGTGTGTGTGTGTGTGTGTAATATATCTGTACACTCTGCAGATTTTTCAAAATATGAAATATATGTGTCTAATGTAAACTCTCTAAATTCATTCATGTTCATGTATGTGGATTTATAATCAACTTTTCACAAGATTATAATCAGAAATATTCATCCACCTGAAATACATATTTATTTCCTAGTACTGAAAACTAACTTCAGTGAATGGTGCATACAAATCCTAATTATTCTACAGTAACTGACCCAGTCTAACATCAATGCAAGTAGATTCCTATGGGACATGATATGTAATTTGACGTTCATATGTACTCAACACTGGTACATTATTATTTCTTCAGTTTTTGCACATTTCAAGTTATACACTTCATCCACAAGTTCACAAATTTATAGGCATTTGTTTCAACTTTAATCACTTCTTGCTTCAGAACACATGTATTGGCAGGGTTTCTTGACTGGTCTTTTCATGAGACTTCTTTCCAAACACATTATTTTTGATTTCCATAATCACTTTTGAAGAAAAACTCACACACTCTTCATGATAAACCAAACAATAATATTTCCATTAGATATATAACTGGTTGGAATGAATAATTGTATATCAATATACGATTTCCTGTAATTTTTCAGATATCAATTCAATTCATTATATAAAGTTCAAAAAAGTTATATTATTTATTCACAGTATGGTCTATTCATGCTTTATCTCTATCTTAACAGACACAGGGTACACCTTTTTGTACCCCCAATTCTAATTTTAAATCTTCAATATATTGCTCCCAGAAATGGTGAAGGAAATACTCATGTCACCTCATTATCACAGTAATATTCTGGACAAAAAATGGAAAGGTCACACTTATGATTGTACCAAAGCCTAAATGGAAAGTGAACATGGATTACTAAAAACATCCATGTCCAGGTTGTCTAATGCTGTCAATTGTCAATCCTATTGGTGACTACATATTTGTTTTTTCCTAATTTATATATTCAAACTCAACCCTGTTGAAAATGTCTAATTCTATCCCTCACTTTATACTTTGCCTGATTTCGTAATGTTTCCATTGATATCTGCTTTTCTACACATTTTCCCCAGTTCATCATAGTGACTGACTCTTCATATGTGCTGATATTTACATTCACTCTATAACCGAAAGTCTATTGCTAAAGAACTTTTGGTAGAAATCCTATACTCACTCTTCTTCCTAAACCTACTGACTATCTTCCTAATCCTACTGAATATCCCTTTTTGACTGGATGTTCTCTTCTAAATTCAATCATCCAATGTACAAGGTCCTATGCCATTGTATATTGAATTATCTGAGACACCTTTGCAGAACATAATTCAAAGCTAAGTATCCCAATCAAGGGCAAAACCCTTCTGGGCTTCAAATCATAACTAGGTTTCTCTTTTCATAATTATATTTCACCTCTATATTCTTGTAAATATTGCAGGTTCCCAATACCATTATTAATCGCACAGAATCATTCGTAACCCAAATCAAACCTGTTTTTAACCCCAAGTATACACTGTTCCCTCAATCATTTTACAGAAGAGCAGGGACAGAGTGGTTCTTACAATACAGGAAAGTTGGAGACCTTCCTCCTGATGAGAACCTCAAATATCCATGCACAAATGATACCTGGAGAAGTTGTAGGCAGGTATGAAGCACCTAAGAGAGAAAAAGTCATCTTCCATGGCAAACAACCTGGTCAGGATGAAGGGATGTGTCTGAATCTGCCTCTCTATTCTTATTGTAGAGAAGGTGGACCAAACTAGGCCTGAGTGGAGAGCTGTTCCCAGGTGCCAATGGTTGATATACATTCTACCTAAAAAAAGTGTCAAAGGAAGTAGGGGCAACCTCCATCTTATGTTACCCTTGGAAGCAACTGTTAGGACAAAGTGGTTGCCAAGGCAGTGACCTCATTCAGTTTCAAAGAATGTGACATCCCTCATTTCCTTGGTGATGGAAATCTCTGAACTTGGTATCCAAGAAGGCAGGCACCCACAGGCAGTCCCAGTCCCAGTCCCAGTGGGCTCACTTGTTTGGATTTACCAAAGACAGAGTCAGTTTTCTTGGTACCTAATGATGTGAGGATGGCCAAATGCCAGGAGAGCTCTGAAGATGGACCTTTACTGAGAAAACAGGTAGTGGCTAACCACTTTTTCCTGACATCTTCATAGAGTCGGTCAAGGAAACAAGATCTGAGAGAAGACAGGCCATTTCGGGGGAACATAGTATGGCCCACCAGTCAGAGGACACTCCGGATAGTCACAGACCTACTTGGGGGAAGGAGGTGCCTTTGTGGGAGTGGGTGTGGGTTTGTTGTTTTGTCTCATGTTCTGAGAATAGATAGGAAAGGCGGTTTTTTTGGTTTGAAGTGGACAGTTTCTAGTAAGTCATTTGACATGGCGAGTGTTTCTGTTTCTGTGTATCCCACTGTGTCCGTTGTTGTAGACATTAGAAAAGAGAATGCATTAATGGATGTGTCCTGTCTAGTATAAAACTTCCCATAATTCATCCTGCCCAATATATGAATGGACTGCAGCTTGTCTTATCGATGTGCAACACCTGCTATCTTTCTAAGTTGTTGTTTTCTTCCTGAATTCTGGCCACTCTCCAGAATAGGCTCATGGATTTGTGTCCAAAATATGTACCACCTCCAAGCTCTGTGGCATGGCCATGTACAGGATAGCTGAAGAGAATGGCGAGCATCTCAGAAAACTCAGATATCAGTGTGACCAGGAAAGTCTCAGTGCAGAAACCCCGCTTTGGGCCTTTTGCTTACTTATTGTTGTGTTGCACTGAATGTCAGGAAGGTCTTTGCCTCAGGCCACCCCTTTGTGAAGCTTGAAGAAAACAGTTTTCAAATGGAAATGAATGGGCCTCACCTGTGGCTCTTTGCTTAATTGCTTTGGAAAGGGATGTGTCTTTATCAGCCTCTTGGACCTGTGTGGGGCTGCGACTTAGGTTCTCACACCTGGTGGATCTTAAGAATGATCCCATGTGAGCTTTCAAAACCAAAATAGAATAAAATATCATTCATTGTGGATGAAGTCTCTTGCCTTCCTCTGTTAGGTTCCTGCACTCCATCAAATGAGAATAGGAATTCTTTGGGTCAAATGAGTCCTTCAAAGCCCTGCAGAGGTGCTTGTGTTTTCGCATGACTCTAAATCACCTAAAGAATCGATACCTAAAATCAGTATGCCTCAAATTGGAGAAACACAGAAGTATTAAAGGCAGGCTTATTTGCTCACTCCTGGTTCACAGAAACGGTGTCCAGGCTACCCTGACTTTAGGCAAATGAGGGGCAAACGAGCTGATTTTGGACACTGTCTTGGGCTGCGCCACTCATGGAAATCTCCAGCCAGAAGTTAAGATGATTGATTATATGGAATAAGATGAGGGCCATGTGGGAGTGTTTTGGTTTTAATGTTGCTCATTTGTGTGGCATTGGAATAAATGATTGGGTCCACGTGGGCTTGGACTCTGATGTGATTCCCCTTAGAGACTGGGTTTTGGAAGTGAACTCAGGGAAGCATTGCCATGAATTTTGTTGGGATTTTAAGAGGCCAAGCATGAAAGTCACTCTTGGAAACTGAGACCTAGACAACGGGTGGATTTTCCACAGAGGTCTGGGAATCTCAGCAAGGATATTACATTATTTTATTCTTAAAGAAATGGCAGCCATAGTTGAGAGTCAAAACACACATGGACATCACATTGTAGACCTCAATGGGCCTGGCCTAATGTGACCTTTTGTCCACTCTTTGGGAAGCATTGCCTGTGAGAGTTCTCCAGAGATTTCATTGAAATGAGCTTCCTCAACATTTATGTTTGCTGAATGAATTGAAACCCACAGTGCCTCCAACTTCATGCTTGAAAAATGGCTAGATAAATACCATGAAATTTTTGAAATTCATATGACCAGGTGGCACTGGAGAAACATTGGATGTCCTGTTGCTGATCATGAGTATACCAGACAGTGCCTTGATTTACTGAGTTTCATGAAAATGGTGTAGAACAGAGATCCCAGTATGTTGGAGCCTGCTGAATAGTGGGTCTAGAGCAGTGCTGGGGAGGTGTTTGATAAAACATCTGTGGTAGGGCCATGTGGATCTACCATTGGATTCCAAATGGCTTGTAACTGACATGGTGCAGCCAGCAGACCCTTATATGTAAAGGCATCTTGTTATATGGAGAGTTAGCAGAGGAAAATTAAGAATCAGGTTGATATGGACGAGGGGACAATGGGGCAAACTGTGAGAGATAGAAGCATAGTTGGTGCATTCTCTTGCAGACCCTGACCCACCACACATGACAGAACTCCCTCCAGCACTGTGTCCCAGTTTATCTCCTAGTATTTCGTGAAACAAATACCAAACTCACAGTGCAGCAGCAAAAACACCACAAAAAGAGGAGAAGGAACAAATGGCTTCACAGTCCACACGGGGAGACACTTAGTCCCCAGTGGCCTCAGTTAACCTACAAAAAGAGGATTCAGCACTGCTTCATCTTGTTCATTGGAAAATAAGAAACCATGTCCTCCAGGTCACATAGATGCAGACCCAGCTTTGATGGTCTCACTACAAAGGAAGCCAAATCTCCTGAATACAACATATATTTCAAGTGCGGAAGCTCAGAGGCAGTTTCTCAAAAAGTTTTTAGGCCAGCAGAGCTCCATGTTTGTGGAGTGTTGACCCTGTCCCCTAGTTTTGGAAACTCCTCTACCACCTCCAAGGTTGTGAACTCCTGAGCATTTTCCATTCCAGATATGTATTCACTGATTTTGTAACTCTTCTCCTCTTATTTTGTCTTACTTGGGGTGAAGGTAATGTCAAGGCATTGTTCTGGATGAGAGCGGGAGGATATTTGTGCAGCATATATTTACATACACATTGGATTCATTTTCCAATTTTCCATTCGAAGTACTGAATCCCTGAAACTAACCCATACGTAGTAGACTCAGACTATTCTTCCTAATATAATGGGGGAAATTAACACAACACAATAGAAATACAAGCACTTCAGAGGAGACATGTTGTATAGTTGGACTCGACATTTGAATTATATAAGGTAGGGGTTATAAATCTAGTCAAATTTTAATTGAAATATTCTCCATGTGTTCTTAAACTTAACAAATATGTGAATTCTTGTTTCCCTCTTCTGTAGCCTCTTCACACGTGTATATTTATATGCATATATAGAATCCTACCAGGTATCACACGTACATTTTTGTGAGGTGGCAGTCTTGGCAGATACAAATTGTGGGAAGTGTTCACTCTTCCTAAATGCTATTGGAAATGAAAATTCAACCTATAATAGAGCGTCCTAGTAGAACAACTTTATACATAAACTCATGTTCAGTAAAATAAATATTTTTGCCTCTGTGGATGATATATATTTACTGATGAATTCAGATTGGCATTTATATTGGTACTTTTTAATGTCTGTGAGTGTTGTGTGTGTGTATGTGTTTGTGTGTGTGTGTGTGTGTATATATATATATATATATATAGATAGATAGATAGATATAGATAGATAGATAGATAGATATAGGTATAGATAGAGATATAGATATACTCTCCAAATTTTTCAAAATATAAAATATATGTGTCTAATATACACTCTCTATATCATTCATGTTCATGTATGTGGATTTGTAATCAACTTTTCACAAGATTATAATCAGAAATATTCATCCACCTGAAATACATATTTGTTTTGTAGTACTGAAAACTAACTTCAGTGAAAGGTGCATACAAATCGTAATTAACAACAGTAACTGACCCAGTCTAACATCAATGCAAGTAGACTCCTATGGGACATGATATGTAATTTGTCATTCATTTGTATTCGACACTGGTACATTATTGTTTCTTCAGTTTTTGCACATCATAGGATATACATTGCATCCACAAGTTCACAAATTAATAGGCATTTGTTTCAACTTTAATCACTTCTTGCTTCAGAACACATGTATTGTCAGGGTTTCTTGACTGGTCTTTACATGAGACTTCTTTCCAAACACATTATTTTGAATTTCCATAATCATTTTGAAGCAAAACTCACACACTCTTCATGATAAACCAAAACACTAATATTTCCATTAGATATATAACTGGTTGGAATGAATGATTGTATATCAATATAAGATTTCCTTTAATTTTTCAGATATCACTGCAATTCATTATTTAAAGTTCAAAAAGTTATATTATTTATTCACGGTATGGTCTATTCATGCTTTTTCTCTATTTTCATAGTAACAGGGTACACCTCTTTGTAACCACGATTCTAATTTTACATCTTCAATATATTGCTCGCAGAAATGGTGAAAGAAATACTCATGTCACCTCATTATCACAGTAATATTCTGGACAAAAAATGGAAAGGTCAAACTTATGATTGTACCAAAGCCTAAATGGAAAATGAACATGGATTTCTAAAAACATCCATGTCCAGGTTGCCTAATGCTGTCAAATGTTAATCCTATTGGTGACTACATATTTCTCTTTTCCTAATTTATATTTTCAAACTCAAACCTGTTGAAAATATCTACTTCTATCACTCACTTTATACTTTGCCTGATTTCGTAATGTTTCTATTGATATCTGCTTTTCTATATATTTTCCCCAGTTCAACATAGTGACTGACTCTTCATATGTGCTGACATTTACATTCACTCTATAACCGAAAGTCTATTGCTAAAGAACTTTTGGTCCAAATCCTATATTCACTCTTCTTCCTAAACCTACCGACTATCTTCCTAATCCTACTGAATATCTCGTTGACTGGATGTTCTCTTCTAAATTCAATCATCCAATGTACAAGGTCCTATACCATTGTATATCGAATTATCTGAGACATCTTTGCAAAACATAATTCAAAGCTAAGTATCCCAATCAAGGGCAAAACCCTTCTGGGCTCCAAATCATACGTAGATATCTGTTTTCATACTTATATTTCACCTCTATATTCTTGTAAATATTGCGGGTTCCAAATACCTTTATTCATCGCACAGAATCATTCGTCACCAAATCAAACCTGTTTTTAACCCCAAGTATACACTGTTTCCTCAATCATTTTACAGAAGTGCAGGGGCAGAGTGGTTCTGACAATACAGGAAAGTTGGGGACCTTCCACCTGATGAGAACCTCAAATATCCATGCAAAAATGATACCTGGAGAAGTTGTAGGCAGGTATGAAACACCTGAGAGAGCAAAAGTAATCTTTTATGGCAAACAACCTGGTCATGATGAAGGGATGTGTCTGAATCTGCCTCTCTCTTCTTATTGTAGAGAAGGTGGACCAATCCAGGCCTGAGTGAAGAGCTGTTCCCGGGTGCCAATGGTTGATATACATTCTACCTTATGAAAGTGTCACAGGAAGTAGGGGCAACCTCCATCTTATGTTACCCTTGGAAGCAACTGTTAGGACAAAGTGGTTGATGAGGCAGTGACCTCATTCAGTTCCAAAGAATGTGATATACCTCATTTCCTTGGTGATGGAAATCTCTGAACTTCTTATCCAAGAAGCCAGGCACCCAGAGGCAGTCCCAGTCCCAGGCCCAGTGGGCTCACTTGTTTGGATTTACCAAGGACAGAGTCAGTTTTCTTGGTACCTAATGATGGGAGGATGGCCAAATGCCAGGAGAGCTCTGAAGATGGACCTTTCCTGAGAAAACAGGTAGTGGCTAACCACTTTTTCCTGACATCTTCACAGAGTTGGTCAAGGAAACAAGATCTGAGAGAAGACAGGCCATTTCGGGGGAACATAGTATGGCCCACCAGTAAGAGGACACTCCAGATAGTCACAGACCTACTTGGGGGAAGGAGGTGCCTTTGTGGGAGTGGGTTTTTTTTTGTTGTTTTGTCTCAGGTTCTGAGAATAGATAGAAATGGTGGTTTGTTTGGTTTGGAGCAGACAGTTTCTAGTAAGTCATTTGACAAGGCGAGTGTTTCTGTTTATGTGTATCCCACTGTGTCCGTTGTTGTAGACATTAGAAAAGATAATGCATTAATGGATGTGTCCTGTCTAGTATAAATCTTCCCATAATTCATCCTGCCCAACATATGAATGGACTGCAGCTTGTCTTATCAATGTGCAACACCTGCTATCTTTCTAAGTTGTTGTTTTCTTCCTGAATTCTGGCCACTCTCCAGAATAGGCTCAGGGATTTGTGTCCAAAATATGTACCACCTCCAAGCTCTGTGACATGGCCATGTACTGGATAGCTGAAGAGAATGGCGAGCATCTCAGAAAACTTAGATTTCAGTGTGAACAGGAAAGTCTCAGTGCAGAAACCCTGCTTTGGGCCTTTTGCTTACTTATTGTTGTGTTGCACTAAATGTCAGGAAGTACTTTGCCTCAGGCCACACCTTTGTGAAACCTGAAGAAAACAGTTTTCAAATGGAAATGAATGGGCCTCACCTGTGGCTCTTTGTTTAATTGCTTTGGAAAGGGATGTGTCTTTATCTGCCTCTTGGACCTGTGTGTGGCTGTGACTTAGATTCTCAGCACCTGATGGATCTTAAGAATGATCACATGTTAGCTTCCAAAACCAAAATGGCAAAAAATATCATTCATTGTGGATGAAGTCTCTTGCCTTCCTCTGTTAGGTTCTTGCACTCCAACAAATGAGAATAGGGATTCTTTGGATCAAATGAGTTCTTAAATCCCTGCAGAGGTGCTTGTGTTTTCGCATGACTCTAAATCACCTAAAGAATCGATACCTAAATTCAGTAGCCCTCAAATTGGAGAAACATAGAAGTATTAACGGCAGGCTTATTTGTTCACTCCTGGTTCACAGCAACGGTGTCCAGGCTACCCTGAATTTAGGCAAATGAGGGGCAAATGAGCTGATTTTGGACATTGTCTTGGGCTGCGTCCCTCATGGAAACCTCCAGCCAGAGGTTAAGATGATTGACTATATGGAATCAGGTGAGGGCCATGTGGGAGTGTTTTGGTTTTAATGTTGGTCATTTGTGTGGCATTGGAAAAAATGACTGGTTCCACGTGGGCTTGAACTCTGGTGTGATTCCCCTTAGACACTGGGTTTTGGAACTGAACTCAGAGAAGCATTGCTATGAATTTTGTTGGGATTTTAAGAGGCCACGCATGAAAGTCGCTCTTGGAAACTGAGACCTAGGCCCCGGGTAGATTTCCAGAGAGGCCTGGGAATCTCAGCAAGGATATCACATGATTTTATTCTTAAAGAAATGGCATCCATAGTTGAGAGTCAAAACACACATGCACCACACATTGTAGACCTCAATGGGCCTGGCCTAATGTGACCTTTTGTCCATTCTTTGGGAAGCCTTGCCTGTGAGATTTCTCCAGAGATTTCATTGAAATGAGCTTTCTCACCATTTAATGTTTGCTGAATGAATTGAAACCCACAGTGCCTCCAACTTCATGCTTGAAAAATGGCTAGATAAATACCATGAAATTTTTGAAATTCCTATGACCAGGTGGCACTGGAGAAACATTGGATGTCCTATTGCTGATCATGAGTATACCAGACAGTGCCTTGATTTACTGAGTTTCATGAAAATGGTGTAGAACAGAGATGCCAGTAAGTTGGAGCCTGCTGAGTAGTGGGTCTAGAGCAGTGCTGGGGAGGTGTTTGATAAAACATCCGTGGTAGGGCCATGTGGATCTACCATTGGATTCCAAATGGCTTGTAACTGACATGGTGCTGCCAGCAGACCCTTATATGTAAAGGCATCTTGTTATATGGAGAGTTTTAAGAGGAAAATTAAGAATCAGGTTGATATGGACAAGGGGGCAATGGGGCAAGCTGTGAGAGATAGAAGCCTAGTTGGTGCATTCTCTTGCAGACCCTGACCCACCACACGTGACAGAACTCCCTCCACTACTGTGTCCCAGTTTAGCTGCTGGTATTTCGTGAAACAAATACCAAACTCACAGTGCAGCAGCCTAAACACCACAAAAAGTGGAGGAGGTCCAAATGGCATCACAGTCCACACGGGGAGACGGGGAGACACTTAGTCCCCAGTGGCCTCAATTTACCTAAAAAGAGAGGATTCAGCACTGCTTCATCTTGTTAATTGGAAAATAAGAAACCATGTCCTCCAGGTCACATAGATGCAGACCCAGCTTTGATGGTCTCACTACAAAGGAAGCCAAATCTCATGAAAACAACATATATTTGAAGTGCGGAATCTCAGAGGCAGTTTCTCAAAAAGTTTTTAGGCCAGCAGAGTTACATGTTTGTGGAGAGTTTACCATGTCCCTTACTTTTGGAAACTCCTAAACCAACTCCAAGGCTGTGATCTCCTGAGCATTTTCCATTCCAGATATGTATTCACTGATCTTGTAACTCTTCTCCTCTAATTGTGTCTTACTTGGGGTGAAGGTAATGTCAAGGCATTGTTTTGGATGAGAGCGGGAGGATATTTGTGCAGCATATATTTACATACACATTGGATTCATTTTCCAATTTTTCATTCGAAGTACTGAATCCCTGACTCTAACCCATACCGAGTAGACTCAGACTATTCTTCCTAATAAAATGGGGAAAATTAACCCAACACAATAGAAATACAAGCACTTCAGAGGAGACATGTTCTATAGTTGGACTTGACATTTGCATTATATAAGGTAGGAGTTATACATCTAGTCAAATTTTAATTGAAATATTCTCCATGTGTTTTTAAACTTAACAAATATGTGAATACTTGTTTCCAATTTCTGTAGCCTATTCACACATGTATATTTATATGCATATATAGAATCCTACCAGGTATCACACGTACATTTTTGTAAGGTGGATGTCTTGGCAGATACAAATTGTGAGAAGTGTTCACTCCTCCTAAATGCTGTTGGAAATGAAAATTCAACCTATAAGAGAGCGTCCTAGAAGAACAACATTATACATAAACTCATGTTCAGTAACATAAATATTTTTGCTTCTGTGGATGATATATATTTACTGATGAATTTCGATTGGCATTTATATTGGTACATTTTAATGTCTGTGAGTGTTGTGTGTGTGTGTGTGTATGTGTGTGTGTGTGTGTGTGTATAGATATAGATATAGATATACTCTCCTAAGTTTTCCAAATATGAAATATATGTGTCTAGTATACACTCTCTAAATTCATTCATGTTCATGTATGTTGATATATAATCAACTTTTCACAAGATTATAATCAGAAATATTCATTCACCTGAAATACATATTTGTTTCCTAATATTGAATACTAACTTCAGTGATGGGTGCACACAAATCCTAATTATTCTACAGTATCTGACCCAGTCTAACATCAATGCAATTAGACTCCTATGGGACATGATATGTAATTTGTCATTCATTTGTATTCGACACTGGTACATTATTGTTTCTTCAGTTTTTGCACATCATAAGATATACATTTCATCCACAAGTTCACAAATTAATAGGCATTTGTTTCAACATTAATCACTTCTTGCTTCAGAACACATGTATTGTCAGGGTTTCTTGACTGGTCTTTTCATGAGACTTCTTTCCAAACACATTATTTTGAATTTCCATAATCATTTTGAAGCAAAACTCACACACTCTTCATGATAAACCAAAACACTAGTATTTCCATTAGATATATAACTGGTTGGAATGAATGATTGTATATCAATATACAATTTTCTTTAATTTTTCAGATATCAGTTCAATTCATTATTTAAAGTTCAAATATGTTATATTATTTATTCATAGTATGGTCTATTCGTGGTTTTTCTCTATGTTCATAGAAACAGGGTACACCTATTTGTACCCCCCATTCTAATTTTACATCTTCAATATATTGCTCCCAGAAATGGTGAAAGAAATACTCATGTCACCTCATTATCACAGTAATATTCTGGACAAAAAATGGAAAGGTCACACTTATGATTGTACCAAAGCCTAAATACAAAGTGAAAATGGATTTCTAAAAACATCCATGTCCAGGTTGCCTAATGCTGTCAATTGTCAATCCTATTGGTGACTACATATTTGTTTTTTCCTAATTTATATATTGAAACTCAACCCTGTTGAAAATGTCTAATTCTATCCCTCACTTTATACTTTGCCTGATTTCGTAATGTTTCCATTGATATCTGCTTTTCTACATATTTTCCCCAGTTCAACATAGTGACTGACTCTTCATATGTGCTGACATATACATTCACTCTATAACCAAAAGTCTATTGCTAAAGAACTTTTGGTCCAAATCCTATACTCACTCGTCTTCCTAAACCTTCCGACTATCTTCCTAATCCTACTGAATATCCCTTTTTGACTGGATGTTCTCTTCTAAATTCAATCAATCAATGTACAAGGTCCTATGCCATTGTATATCAAATTATCTGAGACATCTTTGCAGAACATAATTCAAAGCTAAGTATCCCAATCAAGGGCAAAACCCTTCTGGGCTTCAAAGCATACCTAGATTTCTTTTTTCAAACTTATATTTCACCTCTATATTCTTGTAAATATTGCAGGTTCCCAATCCCATTATTCATCGCACAGAATCATTCATCACCAAATCAAACCTGTTTTTAACCCCAGGTATACACTGTTCCCTCAATCATTTTACAGAAGAGCAGGGACAGAGGGGTTCTTACTATACAGTAAAGATGGGGATCTTCCACCAGATGAGAACCTCAAATGTCCATGCACAAATGATACCTGGAGAAGTTGTAGGCAGGTATGAAGCACCTGAGAGAACAAAAGTCATCTTCCATGGCAAACAACCTGGTCATGATGAAAGGATGTGTCTGAATCTGCCTCTCTCTTCTTATTGTAGACAAGGTGGAACAATCCAGGCCTGAGTGGAGAGCTGTTCCCGGGTGCCAATGGTTGACATACATTCTACCTTATGAAAGTGTCACAGGAAGTAGGGAAACCTCCATCTCATGTAACCCTTGGAAGCAACTGTTAGGACAAAGTGGTTGCCAAGGCAGTGACCTCATTCAGTTCCAAAGAATGTGACATACCTCATTTCCTTGGTGATGGAACTCTCTGAACTTGGTATCCAAGAAGCCAGGCACCCAGAGGCAGTCCCAGTCCCAGGCCCAGTGGGCTCACTTGTTTGGATTTACCAAGGACAGAGTCAGTTTTCTTGGTACCTAATGATGGGAGGATGGCCAAATGCCAGGAGAGCTCTGAAGATGGACCTTTCCTGAGAAAACAGGTAGTGGCTAACCACTTTTTCCTGACATCTTCACAGAGTTGGTCAAGGAAACAAGATCTGAGAGAAGACAGGCCATTTCAGGGGAACATATTATGGTCCACCAGTCAGAGGACACTCCAGATAGTCACAGACCTACTTGGGGGAAGGAGGTCCCTTGTGGGAGTTGGTGTGGGTTTGTTGTTTTGTCTCATGTTCTGAGAATAGATCGAAAAAGCGGTTTGTTTGGTTTGGAGCAGACAGTTTCTAGTAAGTCATTTGGCAAGGCGAGTGTTTCTGTTTATGTGTATCCCACTGTGTCCGTTGTTGTAGACATTAGAAAAGAGAATGCATTAATGGATGTGTCCTGTCTAGTATAAATCTTCCCTATAATTCATCCTGCCCAATATATGAATGGACTGCAGCTTGTCTTATGGATGTGCAACACCTGCTATCTTTCTAAGTTGTTGTTTTCTTCCTGAATTCTGGCCACTCTCCAGAATGGGCTCAGGGATTTGTGTCCAAAATATGTACCACCTCCAAGCTCTGTGACATGGCCATGTAAAGGATAGTTGAAGAGAATGGGGAGCATCTCAGAAAACTCAGATATCAGTGTGACCAGGAAAGTCTCAGTGCAGAAACACTACTTTGGGCTTTTTGCTTACTTATTGTTGTGTTGCACTGAATGTCAGGAAGGTCTTTGCCTCAGGCCACCCCTTTGTGAAGCCTGAAGAAAACAGTTTTCAAATGGAAATTAATGGGCCTCACCTTTGGTTCTTTGCTTAATTGCTTTGGAAAGGGATGTGTCTTTATCAGCCTCTTGGACCTGTGTGTGGCTGTGACTTAGATTCTCAGCACCTGATGGATCTTAAGAATGATCCCATGTGAGCTTCCAAAACCAAAATGGCAAAAAATATCATTCATTGTGGATGAAGACTCTTGCCTTCCTCTGTTAGGTTCCTGCACTCCAACAAATGAGAATAGGGATTCTGTGAGTCAAATGAGTTCTTCAAAGCCCTGCAGAGGTGCTTGTGTTTTCGCATGACTCTAAATCACCTAAAGAATCGATACCTAAAATCAGTAGCCCTCAAATTGGAGAAACATAGAAGTATTAACGGCAGGCTTATTTGTTCACTCCTGGTTCACAGCAACGGTGTCCAGGCTACCCTGACTTTAGGCAAATGCGGGGCAAACGAGGTGATTTTGGACACTGTCTTGGGCTGCACCCCTCATGGAAACCTCCAGCCAGAGTTTAAGATGATTGACTATATGGAATAACGTGAGGGCCATGTGGGAGTGTTTTGGATTTAATGTTGGTCATTTGTGTGGCATTGGAAAAAATGACTGGTTCCACGTGGGCTTGAACTCTGGTGTGATTCCCCTTAAACACTGGGTTTTGGAACTGAACTCAGAGAAGCATTGCTATGAATTTTGTTGGGATTTTAAGAGGCCACGCATGAAAGTCGCTCTTGGAAACTGAGACCTAGGCCCCGGGTAGATTTCCACAGAGGCCTGGGAATCTCAGCAAGGATATCACATGATTTTATTCTTAAAGAAATGGCATCCATAGTTGAGAGTCAAAACACACATGCACCTCACTTTGTAGACCTCAATGGGCCTGGCCTAATGTGACCTTTTGTCCATTCTTTGGGAAGCCTTGCCTGTGAGATTTCTCCAGAGATTTCATTGAAATGAGCTTCCTCACCATTTAATGTTTGCTGAATGAATAGAAACCAACAGTGCCTCCATCTTCATGCTTGAAAAATGGCTAGATAAATACCATGAAATTTTTGAAATTTCTATGACCAGGTGGCACTGGAGAAACATTTAATGTCCTATTGCTGATCATGAGTATACCAGACAGTGCCTTGATTTACTGAGTTTCATGAAAATGGTGTAGAACAGAGATGCCAGTAATTTGGAGCCACCTGAGTAGTGGGTCTAGAGCAGTGGTGGGGAGGCGTTTGATAAAACATCCGTCTTAGGACCATGTGCATCTACCATTGGATTCCAAATGGCTTGTAACTGACATGGTGCTGCCAGCAGACCCTTATATGTAAAGGCATCTTGTTATATGGAGAGTTTTAAGAGGAAAATTAAGAATCAGGTTGATATGGTCAAGGGGGCAATGGGGCAAGCTGTGAGAGATAGAAGCCTAGTTGGTGCATTCTCTTGCAGACCCTGACCCACCACACGTGACAGAACTCCCTCCAGCACTGTGTCCCAGTTTAGCTTCTAGTATTTCGTGAAACAAATACCAAACTCACAGTGCAGCAGCCTAAACACCACAAAAAGTGGAGGAGGACCAAATGGCATCAGAGTCCACACGGGGAGATGGGGAGACACTTAGTCCCCAGTGGCCTCAGTTTACCTATAAAGAGAGGATTCAGCACTGCTTCATCTTGTTCATTGGAAAATAAGAAACCATGTCCTCCAGGTCACATAGATGCAGACCCAGCTTTGATGGTCTCACTACAAAGGAAGCCAAATCTCATGTAAACAACATATATTTCAAGTGCGGAAGCTCAGAAGCAGTTTCTCAAACAGTTTTTACGCAAGCAGAGTTACATGTTTGTGGAGTGTTTACCATGTCCCTTACTTTTGGAAACTCCTAAACCACCTCCAAGGTTGTGAACTCCTGAGCATTTTCCATTCCAGATATGTATTCAATGATTGTGTAACTCTTGTCCTCTAATTGTGTCTTACTTGGGGTGAAGGTAATGTCAAGGCATTGTTTGGATGAGAGTGGGAGGATATTTGTGCAGCATATATTTACATACACATTGGATTCATTTTCCAATTTTTCATTCGAAGTACTGAATCCCTGACACTAACCCATACCTAGTAGACTCAGACTATTCATCCTAATATAATGGGGAAAATTAACCCAACACAATAGAAATACAAGCACTTCAGAGGAGACATGTTCTATAGTTGGACTTGACATTTGCATTATATAAGGTAGGAGTTATACATCTAGTCAAATTTTAATTGAAATATTCTCCATGTGTTTTTAAACTTAACAAATATGTGAATACTTGTTTCCAATTTCTGTAGCCTATTCACACATGTATATTTATATGCATATATAGAATCCTACCAGGTATCACACGTACATTTTTGTAAGGTGGATGTCTTGGCAGATACAAATTGTGAGAAGTGTTCACTCCTCCTAAATGCTGTTGGAAATGAAATTTCAACCTATAAGAGAGCGTCCTAGAAGAACAACATTATACATAAACTCATGTTCAGTAACATAAATATTTTTGCATCTGTGGATGATATATATTTACTGATGAATTTCGATTGGCATTTATATTGGTACTTTTTAATGTCTGTGAGTGTTGTGTGTGTGTGTGTGTGTGTGTGTGTGTGTGTATAGATATAGATATAGATATACTCTCCAAAGTTTTCCAAATATGAAATATATGTGTCTAGTATACACTCTCTAAATTCATTCATGTTCATGTATGTTGATTTATAATCAACTTTTCACAAGATTATAATCAGAAATATTCATCCACCTGAAATACATATTTGTTTCCTAGTACTGACTACTAACTTCAGTGAAGGGTGCATACAAATCCTAATTATTCTACAGTATCTGACCCAATCTAACATCAATGCAAGTAGACTCCTATGGGACATGATATGTAATTTGTCATTCATTTGTATTCGACACTGGTACATTATTGTTTCTTCAGTTTTTGCACATCATAGGATATACATTTCATCCACAAGTTCACAAATTAATAGGCATTTGTTTCAACATTAATCACTTCTTGCTTCAGAACACATGTATTGTCAGGGTTTCTTGACTGGTCTTTTCATGAGACTTCTTTCCAAACACATTATTTTGAATTTCCATAATCATTTTGAAGCAAAACTCACACACTCTTCATGATAAACCAAAACACTAATATTTCCATTAGATATATAACTGGTTGGAATGAATGATTGTATATCAATATACAATTTCCTTTTATTTTTCAGATATCAGTTCAATTCATTATTTAAAGTTCAAAAAAGTTATATGATTTATTCACAGTATGGTCTATTCGTGGTTTTTCTCTATGTTCATAGAAACAGGGTACACCTATTTGTACCCCCGATTCTAATTTTACATCTTCAATATATTGCTCCCAGAAATGGTGAAAGAAATACTCATGTCACCTCATTATCACAGTAATATTCTGGACAAAAAATGGAAAGGTCACACTTATGGTTGTACCAAAGCCTAAATGGAAAGTGAACATGGATTTCTAAAAACATCCATGTCCAGGTTGCCTAATGCTGTCAATTGTCACTCCTATTGGTGACTACATATTTGTTTTTTCCTAATTTATATATTGAAACTCAACCCTGTTGAAAATGTCTAATTCTATCCCTCACTTTATACTTTGCCTGATTTCGTAATGTTTCCATTGATATCTGCTTTTCTACATATTTTCCCCAGTTCAACATAGTGTCTGACTCTTCATATGTGCTGACATTTACATTCACTCTATAATCAAAAGTCTATTGCTAAAGAACTTTTGGTCCAAACCCTATACTCACTCGTCTTCCTAAACTTACCGACTATCTTCCTAATCCTACTGAATATCCCTTTTTGACTGGATGTTCTCTTCTAAATTCAATCATCCAATGTACAAGGTCCTATGCCATTGTATATCAAATTATCTGAGACATCTTTGCAGAACATAATTCAAAGCTAAGTATCCCAATCAAGGGCAAAACCCTTCTGGGCTTCAAAGCATACCTAGATTTCTTTTTTCATACTTATATTTCACCTCTATATTCTTGTAAATATTGCAGGTTCCCAATCCCATTATTCATCGCACAGAATCATTCGTCACCAAATCAAACCTGTTTTTAACCCCAAGTATACACTGTTCCCTCAATCATTTTACAGAAGAGCAGGGACAGAGGGGTTCTTACAATATAGGAAATTTGGGGATCTTCCACCAGATGAGAACCTCAAATGTCCATGCACAAATGATACCTGGAGAAGTTGTAGGCAGGTATGAAGCACCTGAGAGAGCAAAAGTCATCTTCCATGGCAAACAACCTGGTCAGGATGAAGGGATGTGTCTGAATCTGCCTCTCTCTTCTTATTGTAGACAAGGTGGAACAATCCAGGCCTGAGTGGAGAGCTGTTCCCGGGTGCCAATGGTTGATATACATTCTACCTTATGAAAGTGTCACAGGAAGTAGGGGAAACCTCCATCTTATGTAACCCTTGGAAGCAACTGTTAGGACAAAGTGGTTGCCAAGGCAGTGACCTCATTCAGTTCCAAAGAATGTGACATACCTCATTTCCTTGGTGATGGAACTCTCTGAACTTGGTATCCAAGAAGCCAGGCACCCAGGGGCAGTCCCAGTCCCAGGCCCAGTGGGCTCACTTGTTTGGATTTACCAAGGACAGAGTCAGTTTTCTTGGTACCTAATGATGTGAGGATGGCCAAATGCCAGGAGAGCTCTGAAGATGGACCTTTCCTGAGAAAACAGGTGGTGGCTAACCACTTTTTCCTGACATCTTCACAGAGTTGGTCAAGGAAACAAGATCTGAGAGAAGACAGGCCATTTTGGGGGAACATAGTATGGCCCACCAGTCAGAGGACACTCCGGATAGTCACAGACCTACTTGGGGGAAGGAGGTGCCTTTGTGGGAGTGGGTGTGGGTTTGTTGTTTTGTCTCATGTTCTGAGAATAGATCGAAAAGGCGGTTTGTTTGGTTTGGAGCAGACAGTTTCTAGTAAGTCATTTGACACGGCGAGTGTTTCTGTTTATGTGTATCCCATTGTGTCCGTTGTTGTAGACATTAGAAAAGAGAATGCATTAATGGATGTGTCCTGTCTAGTATAAATCTTCCTTATAATTCATCCTGCCCAATATATGAATGGACTGCAGCTTGTCTTATCGATGTGCAACACCTGCTATCTTTCTAAGTTGTTGTTTTCTTCCTGAATTCTGGCCACTCTCCAGAATGGGCTCAGGGATTTGTGTCCAAAATATGTACCACCTCCAAGCTCTGTGACATGGCCATGTAAAGGATAGTTGAAGAGAATGGGGAGCATCTCAGAAAACTCAGATATCAGTGTGACCAGGAAAGTCTCAGTGCAGAAACACTGCTTTGGGCTTTTTGCTTACTTATTGTTGTGTTGCACTGAATGTCACGAAGGTCTTTGCCTCAGGCCACCCCTTTGTGAAGCCTGAAGAAAACAGTTTTCAAATGGAAATTAATGGGCCTCACCTGTGGTTCTTTGCTTAGTTGCTTTGGAAAGGGATGTGTCTTTATCAGCCTCTTGGTCCTGTGTGTGGCTGTGACTTAGATTCTCAGCACCTGATGGATCTTAAGAATGATCCCATGTGAGCTTCCAAAACCAAAATGGCAAAAAATATCATTCATTGTGGATGAAGACTCTTGCCTTCCTCTGTTAGGTTCCTGCACTCCAACAAATATGAATAGGGATTCTGTGAGTCAAATGAGTTCTTCAAAGCCCTGCAGAGGTGCTTGTGTTTTCGCATGACTCTAAATCACCTAAAGAATCGATACCTAAAATCAGTAGCCCTCAAATTGGAGAAACATAGAAGTATTAACGGCAGGCTTATTTGTTCACTCCTGGTTCACAGCAACGGTGTCCAGGCTACCCTGACTTTAGGCAAATGAGGGGCAAACGAGCTGATTTTGGACACTGTCTTGGGCTGCACCCCTCATGGAAACCTCCAGCCAGAGTTTAAGATGATTGACTATATGGAATAAGGTGAGGGCCATGTGGGAGTGTTTTGGTTTTAATGTTGGTCATTTGTGTGGCATTGGAAAAAATGACTGGTTCCACGTGGGCTTGAACTCTGGTGTGATTCCCCTTAAACACTGGGTTTTGGAACTGAACTCAGAGAAGCATTGCTATGAATTTTGTTGGGATTTAAAGAGGCCACGCATGAAAGTCGCTCTTGGAAACTGAGACCTAGGCCCCGGGTAGATTTCCACAGAGGCCTGGGAATCTCAGCAAGGATATCACATGATTTTATTCTTAAAGAAATGGCATCCATAGTTGAGAGTCAAAACACACATGCACCTCACATTGTAGACCTCAATTGGCCTGGCCTAATGTGACCTTTTGTCCATTCTTTGGGAAGCCTTGCCTGTGAGATTTCACCAGAGATTTCATTGAAATGAGCTTCCTCACCATTTAATGTTTGATGAATGAATTGAAACCCACAGTGCCTCCAACTTCATGCTTGAAAAATGGCTAGATAAATACCATGAAATTTTTGAAATTCCTATGACCAGGTGGCACTGGAGAAACATTGGATGTCCTATTGCTGATCATGAGTATACGAGACAGTGCCTTGATTTACTGAGTTTCATGAAAATGGTGTAGAACAGAGATGCCAGTAAGTTGGAGCCTGCTGAGTAGTGGGTCTAGAGCAGTGCTGGGCAGGTGTTTGATAAAACATCCGTGGTAGGGACATGTGGATCTACCATTGGATTCCAAATGGCTTGTAACTGACATGGGGCTGCCAGGAGACCCTTATATGTAAAGGCATCTTGTTATATGGAGAGTTTTAAGAGGAAAATTAAGAATCAGGTTGATATGGACAAGGGGGCAATGGGACAAGCTGTGAGAGATAGAAGCCTAGTTGGTGCATTCTTTTGCAAACCCTGACCCACCACACGTGACAGAACTCCCTCCAGCACTGTGTCCCAGTTTAGCTGCTAGTATTTCGTGAAACAAATACCAAACTCACAGTGCAGCAGCCTAAACACCACAAAAAGTGGAGGAGGACCAAATGGCTTCACAGTCCACACGGGGAGACGGGGAGACACTTAGTCCCTAGTGGCCTCAATTTACCTAAAAAGAGAGGATTCAGCACAGCTTCATCTTGTTCATTGGAAAATAAGAAACCATGTCCTCCAGGTCACATAGATGCAGACCCAGCTTTGATGGTCTCACTACAAAGGAAGCCAAATCTCAGGAAAACAACATATATTTCAAGTGCGGAAGCTCAGAGGCAGTTTCTCAAAAAGTTTTTAGGCCAGCAGAGCTCCATGTTTCTGGAGTGTTGACCCTGTCCCCTAGTTTTGGAAACTCCTCTACCACCTCCAAGGTTGTGAACTCCTGAGCATTTTCCATTCCAGATATGTATTCACTGATTTTTTAACTCTTCTCCTCTAATTGTGTCTTACTTGGGGTGAAGGTAATGTCAAGGCATTGTTCTGGATGAGAGCGCGAGGATATTTGTGCAGCATATATTTACATACACATTTTATTCATTTTCCAATTTTCCACTTGAATTACTGAATCCCGGACACTAAAACTTACCTAGTAGACTCAGACTATTCATCCTAATATAATGGGGAAAATTAACCCAACACAATAGAAATACAAGCACTTCAGAGGAGACATGTTGTATAGTTGGACTTGACATTTGCATTATATAAGGTAGGAGTTATAAATCTCGTCAAATTTTAATTGAAATATTCTCCATCTCTTTTTAAACTTAACAAATATGTGAATTCTTGTTTCCTTTTTCTGTAGCCTATTCACACATGTATATTTATATGCATATATAGAATCCTACCAGGTATCACACATACATTTTTGTGAGGTGGCTGTCTTGGCAGATACAAATTGTGAGAAGAGTTCACTCCTCCTAAATGCTGTTGGAAATGAAAATTCAACCTATAGGAGAACATCCTAGTAGAAGAAAATTATGCATAAACTCATGTTCAGTAAAATAAATATTTTTGCATCTGTGGATGATATATATTTACTGATGAATTTCGATTGGCATTTATATTGGTACTTTTTAATGTCTGTGAATGTTGTGTGTGTGTGTGTGTGTGTGTCTGTGTGTGTGTGTGTGTCTTTGTGTGTGTGTGTGTCTGTGTGTGTGTATAGACATAGGTATATATATACTCTCCAAATTTTTCAAAATGTGAAAAAATGTGTCTAATATATACTCTCTAAATTCATTCATGTACATGTATGTGGATTTATAATCAACTTTTCACAAGATTATAATCAGAAATATTCATCCACCTGAAATACATATTTGTTTCATAGTACTGAAACCTAACTAGAGTGAATGGTGCATACAAATCCTAATTACTCTACAGTAACTGACCCAGTCTAACATCAATGCAAGAAGACTCCTATGGGACATGATATGTAATTTGTCATTCATTTGTATTCGACACTGGTACATTATTGTTTCTTCAGTTTTTGCACATCATAGGATATACATTGCATCCACAAGTTCACAAATTAATAGGCATTTGTTTCAACTTTAATCACTTCTTGCTTCAGAACACATGTATTGTCAGGGTTTCTTGACTGGTCTTTTCAGCAGACTTCTTTCCAAACACATTATTTTGAATTTCCATAATCATTTTGAAGCAAAACTCACACACTCTTCATGATAAACCAAAACACTAATATTTCCATTAGATATATAACTGGTTGGAATGAATGATTGTATATCAATATACGATTTCCTTTAATTTTTCAGATATCAGTTCAATTCATTATTTAAAGTTGAAAAAATTATATTATTTATTCACAGTATGGTCTATTCATGCTTTTTTTCTATGTTCATAGAAACAGGGTACACCTCTTTGTACCCCGATTCTAATATTACGTCTTCAATATATTGCTCCCAGAAATGGTGAAAGAAATACTCATGTCACCTCATTATCACAGTAATATTCTGGACAAAAAATGGAAAGGTCACACTTATGATTGTACCAAAGCCTAAATGGAAAGTGAACATGGATTTCTAAAAACATCCATGTCCAGGTTGCCTAATGCTGTCAATTGTCAATCCTATTGGTGACTACATATTTGTTTTTTCCTAATTTATATATTCAAACTCAACACTGTTGAAAATGTCTAATTCTATCCCTCACTTTATACTTTGCCTGATTTCGTAATGTTTCCATTGATATCTGCTTTTCTACATATTTTCCCCAGTTCAACATAGTGACTGACTCTTCATATGTCCTGACATTTACATTCACTCTATAACCAAAAGTCTATTGAAAAGAACTTTTGGTCCAAATCCTATACTCACTCTTCTTCCTAAACCTACCGACTATCTTCCTAATCCTACTGAATATCCCTTTTTGACCTGATGTTCTCTTCTAAATTCTATCATCCAATGTACAACGTCCTATGTCATTGTAATTCGAATTATCTGAGACAACTTTGCAGAACATAATTCAAAGCTAAGTATCCCAATCAAGGGCAAAACCCTTCTGGGCTTCAAATCATACCTAGATTTCTGTTTTCATACTTATATTTCACCTCTATATTCTTTTAAATATTGCAGGTTCCCAATGCCATTATTCATCGCACAGAATCATTCGTCACCAAATCAAACCTGTTTTTAACCCCAAGTATACACTGTTCCCTCAATCATTTTACAGAAGAGCAGGGACAGAGGGGTTCTTACAATACAGGAAAGTTGGGGATCTTCCACCAGATGAGAACCTCAAATGTCCATGCACAAATGATACCTGGAGAATTTGTAGGCAGGTATGAAACACGTGAGAGAGCAAAAGTCATCTTCCATGGCAAACAACCTGGTCAGGATGAAGGGATGTGTCTGAATCTGCCTCTCTCTTCTTATTATAGACAAGGTGGAACAATCCATGCCTGAGTGGAGAGCTGTTCCCGGGTGCCAATGGTTGATATACATTCTACCTTATGAAAGTGTCACAGGAAGTAGGGGAAACCTCCATCTTATGTAACCCTTGGAAGCAACTGTTAGGACAAAGTGGGTGCCAAGGCAGTGACCTCATTCAGTTCCAAAGAATGTGACATACCTCATTTCCTTGGTGATGGAACTCTCTGAACTTGGTATCCAAGAAGCCAGGCACCAGAGGCAGTCCCAGTCCCAGGCCCAGTGGGCTCACTTGTTTGGATTTACCAAGGACAGAGTCAGGTTTCTTGGTACCTAATGATGTGAGGATGGCCAAATGCCAGGAGAGCTCTGAAGATGGACCTTTCCTGAGAAAACAGGTAGTGGTAACCACTTTTTCCTGACATCTTCACAGAGTTGTTCAAAGAAACATGATCTGAGAGAAGACTGGCCATGTCGGGGGAACATAGTATGGCCCACCAGTCAGAGGATACTTTGGATAGTCAAAGACCTACTTGGGGGCAGGAGGTGCCTTTGTGGGAGTGGGTGTGGGTTTGTTGTTTTGTCTCATTTTCTGAGAATAGATAGGAAAGGCGTTTTGTTTTGTTTGGTGTGGACAGTTTCTAGTAAGTCATTTGACACGGCGAGTGTTTCTGTTTCTATGTATCCCACTGTGTCCGTTGTTGTAGACATTAGAAAAGAGAATGCATTAATGGATGTGTCCTGTCTAGTATAAATCTTCCCATAATTCATCCTGCCCAATATATGAATGGACTGCAGCTTGTCTTATCGATGTGCAACACCTGCTATCTTTCTAAGTTGTTGTTTTCTTCCTGAATTCTGGCCACTCTCCAGAATAGACTCATGGATTTGTGTCCAAAATATGTACCACCTCCAAGCTCTGTGACATGGCCATGTACTGGATAGTTGAAGAGAATGGCGAGCATCTCAGAAAACTCAGATATCAGTGTGACCAGGAAAGTCTCAGTGCAGAAACACTGCTTTGGGCTTTTTGCTTACTTATTGTTGTGTTGCACTGAATGTCAGGAAGGTCTTTGCCTCAGGCCACCCCTTTGTGAAACCTGAAGAAAACAGTTTTCAAATGGAAATTAATGGGCCTCACCTGTGGCTCTTAGCTTAATTGCTTTGGAAAGGGATGTGTCTTTATCAGCCTCTTGGACCTGTGTGTGGCTGTGGCTTAGATTCTTAGCACCTGATGGATCTTAAGAATGATCCCATGTGAGCTTCCAAAACCACAATGGCAAAAAATATCATTCATTTTGGATGAAGTCTCTTGCCTTCCTCTGTTAGGTTGCTGCACTCTATCAAATGAGAATAGGGATTATTTGGGTCAAATGAGTTCTTCAAAGCCCTGCAGAGGTGCTTGTGTTTTCGCTTGACTCTAAATCACCTAAAGAATTGATACCTAAAATCACTAGACCTCAAATTGGAGAAATACAGAAGTATTAACGGCAGGTTTATTTGTTCACTCCTGGTTCACAGAAATGGTGTCCAGCCTACCCTGACTTTTGGCAAATGAGGGGCAAACGAGCTGATTTTGGACACTGTCTTGGGCTGCGCCCCTCATGGAAACCTCCAGCCAGATGTTAAGATGATTGACTATATGGAATAAGATGAGGGCTATGTGGGAGTGTTTTTGTTTTAATGTTGCTCATTTGTGTGGCATTGGAATAATGACTGTGTCCCCGTGGGCTTGAACTCTGGTGTGATTCCCCTTAAACACTGGGTTTTGGAAGTGAACTCAGAGAAGCATTGCCATGAATTTTGTTGGGATTTTAAGAGGCCACGCATGAAAGTCGCTCTTGGAAACTGAGACCTAGGCCCCGGGTGGATTTCCACAGAGGCCTGGGAATCTCAGCAAGGATATCACATGATTTTATCCTTAAAGAAATGGCAGCCATAGTTGAGAGTCAAAACACACATGGACCTCACATTATAGACCTCAATGGGCCTCGCCTAATGTGACCTTTTTTCCACTCTTTGGGAAGCCTTGCCTGTGAGAGTTCTCCAGAGATTTTATTGAAATGAGCTTCCTCACCATTTAATCTTTGCTGAATGAATTGAAACCCACAGTGCCTCCAACTTCATGCTTGAAAAATGGCTAGATAAATACCATGAAATTTTTGAAATACCTATGACCAGGTGGCCCTGGAGAAACGTTGTATGTCCTTTTGCTGATCATGATTATACCAGACAGTACCTTGATTTACTGAGTTTCATGAAAATGGTGTAGAACAGAGATGCCAGTAGTTTGGAGCCTGCTGAGTAGTGGGTCTAGAGCAGTGGTGGGGAGGTGTTTGATAAAACATTCGTGGAAGGGCCTTGTGGATCTACCATTGGATTCCAAATGGCTTGTAACTGACATGGTGCAGCCAGCAGACCCTTATATGTAAAGGCATCTTGTTATATGGAGAGTTTTCAGAGGAAAATTAAGAATCAGGTTGATATGGACAAGGGGGCAATGGGGCAAGCTGTGAGAGATAGAAGCCTAGTTGGTGCATTCTCTTGCAGACCCTGACCCACCACACGTGACAGAACTCCCTCCAGCACTGTGTCCCAGTTTAGCTTCTAGTATTTCGTGAAACAAATACCAAACTCACAGTGCAGCAGCAAAAACTCCACAAAAAGTGGAGGAGGACCAAATGGCTTCACAGTCCACACGGGGAGACACTTAGTCCCCAGTGGCCTCAGTTTACCTACAAAGAGAGGATTCAGCACTGCTTCATCTTGTTCATTGGAAAATAAGAAACCATGTCCTCCAGGTCACATAGATGTAGACCCAGCTTTGATGGTCTCACTACAAAGGAAGCCAAATCTCCTGAAAACAACATATATTTCAAGTGCGGAAGCTCAGAGGCAGTTTCTCAAAAAGTTTTTAGGCCAGCAGAGCTCCATATTTGTGGAGTGTTTACCCTGTCCCTTACTTTTTGAAACTCCTCTACCACCTCCAGAATGTGAACTCCTTAGCATTTTCCATTCCAGATATGTATTCACTCATTTTGTAACTCTTCTCCTCTAGTTGTGTCTTACTTGTGGTGAAGGTAATGTCAAGGCATTGTTCTGGATGAGAGCGGGAGGATATTTGTGCAGCGTATATTTACATACACATTGGATTCATTTTCCAATTTTTCATTCGAAGTACTGAATCCCTGACACTAACCCATACCTAGTAGACTCAGACTATTCATCCTAATATAATGGGGAAAATTAACCCAACACAATAGAAATACAAGCACTTCAGAGGAGACATGTTGTATAGTTGGACTTGACATTTGCCTTATATAAGGTTGGAGTTATAAATCTAGTCAAATTTTAATTGAAATATTGTCCATGTGTTTTTAAACTTAACAAATATGTGAAATCTTGTTTCCCTTTTCTGTAGAGTATTCACACATGTATATTTATATGCATATATAGAATCCTACCAGGTATCACACGTACATTTTTGTGAGGTGGCTGTCTTGGCAGATACAAATTGTGAGAAGAGTTCACTCCTCCTAAATGCTTTTGGAAATGAAAATTCAACCTATAGGAGAGCGTCCTATTAGAAAAACATTATATATAAACTCATGTTCAGTAAAATAAATATTTTTTGCATTTGTGGATGATATATTATTACTGATGAATTTCGATTGGCATTTATATTGGTACTTTTTAATGTCTGTGAGTGTTGTGTGTGTGTGTGTGTGTGTGTGTGTGTGTGTGTGTATATATATATATATATAGATAGATATAGATATAGATATAGATATATAGATATAAATATAGATATACTCTCCAAATTTTTCAAAATATGAAATATATGTGTCTTATTTTCACTTCCTAAATTTTTCATATTCATGAATGTGGATTTATAATTATCTTTTCACAAGATTATTCTCAGAAACATTCATATACCCTACGAGACTCTTACCACTAATACTAATATAATGGAGAAAAAGAACCCAAACAAAATAGATACAAGCATTTCAGAAGAGACATGGTGTATAGTTGGTCTTGCCTTTTGCATAATATAAGGTAGGAGTTATAAATCTATTCAATTTATTGAAATAATTTTCCATGTGTTATTTTTTTTGACACAACACAAAATTTAATCTTCGAAAAATAAATAAAATTGACACTTCCTTAACCAAGCTAATGAAGAAAAAAAAACCTCAAATTACTAAAATTAAGGATCATAAAGGAACTTTTACAGACTACACAACTAAAATACAGAGAATAATTGAAAACTAATTTGAAAATTTATAGTCTAATAAATTAAAATACCATGATGACATCAATAAAATTTTAGAGATATACCCAAACTTAATTAGTAGGATGTGAACAATTTAAACAAATCAATTTCAAGCAATGAAATAGAAGTTGCTGTCAACAGCCTACCAATTAAGCAAAGCCCAGGAACAGACATATTCTCAGCCATGTTCTACAAGACCTTCAAAGAAGCATTCATCACAATACTCCTCAAATTATTCCATAAAATAGAAAAGGATGGAACTCCTCCAAACTCATTCCATGAGGCTATTATCACTCACATACCAAAATCAGACAAAGACACATCAAGGAAAGAAATCTTCAGACCAATATTCCTGACAAAGATATATACAAAAATTCTCAATAAAATTCTTTTTTTTAAGCCAAAGTTAATCAAAAGGGATAAAGAGGGACACTACACACTATTCCATGTGTTTTTAAAGTTAAGAAATATATGAATTCCTGTCTCCCTTTCTCTGTAGCCTATTAAGCACATGTATTTTTATATGCACATATAGAATCCTACCTGGTTTCACATGTACATTCTTGTAAGGTGGCTGACTTGGCAGATACTATTTGTGAGAAGAGATCACTCCTCCTAAACGCTGTTGGTACAGAAAATTCAACCCATGGGTGAGCTTCCTAGATGAACAACATTATACATACATCCATGTTCAGTAAAATGAATATTTTGGGATATGCGGATGAGTTATTTTTCATGATGAATTTCGATTGACATATATATTGCGACATTATAATGTGTGTGTGTTTGTCTCTCTCTCTCTCTCTCTCTCTCTCTCTCTATATATATATATATATATATATATATATATATATATATATATATATATGGTCTCCAGATTTTCCAAAATATGAAATATATGTCTTCTTATACACCACCTGAATTCATTCATATTCATATATGTGGATTTATAATCAACTTTTAACAAGTTTATTCTCAGAAATATACATCCACTGAAATACATATTTGTTTCCTAGTACTGAAAACTAAATTCAGGGAAGGGTTCTTACAAATCCTAATATTTCTAGACTAACTGACCAAGTTTAACATCAATGCAAATACATTCCTATTGGATATGATGTGTTTTTTAAAGTTCATTTTTATTCAAACTTGGTACGTTATTATTTATTCAGTTTATGGACATCATAAAATATATCCTTTCATTCACAAGTTCACAAATTTATAAATATTTGGTTTACTTTCAATCACTTCCTCCTTCGGAACACATATATTCCTCTATGTTTCTTGACTGGTCTTTTCACTAGACTTCTTTCTAAACACATTATTTTCGATTCCATTATCATTTTTGAAGCAAAACTCACACACTATTCATGATAAACGGTAACCTAATATTACCATTAGATATATAACTTGTTGGAATGAATGTACATATATCAATATATGATTTTGTCTATATTTTCAGATATTAAAACAATCCATTATGTAAATTTGGAACCAGTCACATAATTTTTTCACAGTATGGTCTATTAATGCATCATCTCTATATTCATCAACACAGGGTAAACCTCTTAGTATCCCCAGTACTAATTTATATGTTTTCAAAATATTGCTCCCAGAAAAGGTGGAAGAAATACTCATGTCACCTGATCTACATATACATATTATCACAGTAATATTCTGGACACAAAATGCAAAGGTCACATTAGGATTGCAATAAAGCCTCAATGGAATGTGAACATAGATTACTAAAAACATCCATGTCCAGTTTGCCTAATGCTCTCAAATGTCAATCCAATTGGTGACTACATTTTTGTTTCTTTTTAAGATTATGTATTCAACCTCAACCCTGTTGAAAATGTCAAATCTTATCACGTTATACTTTGCCTGATTTCCTAATGTCTCTATTGATGTCTGCCTTCCTACATATTTTTCCCAGTTCATCATTGTGCCCAACTTTTCACATATGGTGCCATTTATATTCACTCTCTAACCGAAACCTATTGCTAAAGAACTTTTGGTCCAAATCCTAGACTCACTCTTCCTCCTAAACCTACTGACTATCATTCTAATCCTACACACTATCCCTTTTTCACTGGATGTTCTGTTCTACATTCAATCATCTGAGGTACAGGGTCTTATGCCATTGTATATCGATTTGCATCGACCTCGGTGCAAAACATTACTCAAGCTAAGGATCCCAATCAAGACCCCAAATCCTTCTGGGCTTCAAATATTACCTTGATTTCTGTTTTCATACTTATATTTTACCTCTATATTCTTATAAATATTGCTGGTTCCCAATACCATTATTCATCCAGCAGAATGATTCCTAAGCCAAATGGAACATGCTATTAACCCTAACCATACAATGTTCCCTCAATCTCACTTTACAGAAGAGCAGGGATAAAGTTGATATTACAATACAGGAAGTTAGGAGATCTTCCACCTGCTGAGTACCTCAAAATCCATGCAGAAATAATCCCGGGAGAAGATGTAGGCAGCTATGAAAGACCTGAGAGAACAAAAGTCATATTCCATGGCAAACAACATGGTCAGGATGAAAGGATGTGTCTGAGTCAGCCTCTCTATTCTTAATGCAGGGAAGATGGACCAAAGCAGGCCTGTGTGGAGAGCTGTTCCCAGGTGACTATGGTTTCTATACCATTCTAACATGTGAAAGTATCACAGGAAGTAGGGCAGCCTCCATGTCAGGAGACACTAGGATGCAACTGTTAGGACAAAGTAGTGGCCAAGACAGGGACCTCATTTATTTCCTGAAGGTAGTGACATCACCTCATTTCCTTGGTGATGGAACTCTCTGAATTTTGTGATCCAGGAAACCAGGCACCAGAGCCAGTCCAAGTCCCAGTCGCAGTGGGCTCACTTGTTTGGATTTACTAAGGACAGAGTCAGTCTTTCTTGGTACCTACTGATGTAAGGGTTGCCAAATACTAAGAAAGCTCTGAAGAGGGGTCTTTCCTGAGAGGACAGGAATTGGCTCACCACTGCCTCCTGACAACTTCACAGAGTTGACCAAGGAGACCAGATCTGAGACAGAGAGGCCATTTGTGGGGAACATCGTATGGACTACCAGTCAGAGGACACTCCTGATAGTGACAGACCTACTTGGGGGAAGGAGTTGCATTTGTGGGTGTTGGTTTGTGTTTGTGTTTTTTTTCCATGTTCTGAGAATAGGTAAAAAAGGAGGTTTGTTTGGATTGGAGTGGACTGTTTCCAGTAAGTCATTTGACAAGGAGACTGTTTCTATGTCTGTGTATCCCACTGTGTTTTTCTTTGTGGATATTAGAAAAAAATAGCTCATTGGGTGTGTCCTGTCTAGTAGAAAGCTTCCCAGCATGCATCCTTTCCAATTAATGAATGGACTGAGGCTTGCCTTATCCATGGGCAACACCTGCTATCTACCTAATTTTCCATTTTTTCATGAATTCTGGCCACTCTGAAGATTAGTATCATGTATTTTTGTACAAGATATGTACCACCTCCAAGCTCTGTGACATGGCCATGTACTGGATAGCTGAAAGGAATGGCGAGCAACTCAGAAAACTCACATATTAGAGTAACAAGGAAAGTCTCCGTGGAGAAACCCTGCTTGGGGCCTTTTGATTACCTATTGTTCTGTTGCTCTGAATGTCAGAAAGGTCTTTGCCTCAGGCCACCCCTTTGTGAAGCCTGAAGAAAACAGTTTTCAAATGGAAATGAATGGGCATCACCTGTGGCTCTTTGCTTCATTGCTTTGGAAATGGATGTGTCTGAATCAGCCTCTTGGCCCTGTGTGAGCCTGTGGTTTAGATTTTCAGCACCTGATGAATCTAAAGAAAGATCCCATGTGGGCATCCAAAACCTAAATGGAAAAAAGATCAGTCATTGTGGATGAAGCCTCTCGCCTTCCTCTGTAAGATTCCTGACCTCCATCAAGTGAGAATAGGGATCATTTGTGTCAAATAAGTTCTTCAAAGGGCTGCAGAGGGGAGACAATAGGTGCTTGGGTTTTCTTATAACTCCAATTCACACTAAAATCTATACCCCACAGTCAGTAGGCCTCAAATTTGAGAAGTTGAGTAGTATTAACGGCAGGCCTATTTGATCACTTCTGGTTCACACTAACGTTGTCCAGGCCACCCTGACTTTAGGCAAATGAGGGACAAGGGGGATTATTTTTGACACTGTCTTGGGCTGTGCCCCTCATGGAAACCTCCAGCTAGAGGTTATGATTAGTGTCTATATAAAAAGATGAAGAGGGCCATGTGAGAGTGTTTTGGTTTTAATTGTCATCATTTGTGTGGCAATTTGAAGAGATGCCTGGGTCCACCTGGGCTTGAACTCTGTTGTGATTCCCCTTAGAGACTGAGTTGTGTAACTGACCTCAGAGAAGTATTGCCATGAATTGTGTTGGGATTTCAGGAGGCCACACATGAGATTCACCATTGGAATCTGAGATCTTGGCCCAGGGTGACTTTACACAGAGCACTGGGAATCTAAGCCAGGATATCACAAGATTTTATTCTGAAAGATTCCAGCCATAGTTAAAACACCAACAGGGAATCTTTAGATCACTTATAAGCAAATTAAAAAACAAAATTTTTTAACAAGAGTAAAAATACTTAGTTAATGTAATGCTACCCTGAATTTTTTGGGTGAGTTATACTTTATATTCCCTGTTTGAGATCCTAGTAAACTTGAGAGAAAAAAAAAAGAAAAAAACAAAACTTTTGAACATAACTTTAAATGAAATAAAATCTGACCTACTGCTTTCGTAGTCATTCTCACATGTAGTAAGATGGGACACAGAGCCTTATCTCAGGTAAGACAGGGCTCTTTATAAATCTTAAGTGTTTTAGTTCTAAAGCTGATCTTCGTTTTTTAATATCCTTTTACAAAGTCTACATAAATTGTTTGAGGTCACATGAACATTAGCTAACACCATATAATATCATTTTGAAACATGAATTAAAGAATGGCTGAATGTTTTTAACATTCAAATAGATTAGGCTCTCATTAATTTAAAAATACATTTAAATTGTTGCACAATGTAAAGTGTAACATAAAACTTTACATATCTTATTGATAACAGGTAAATAAATCCCCAATATATATTTTATTTACCATACAACTTCAGAACACCAGCTTGATATAATGCTCTTTTAAAGTTTCTACCTTATCGAGTTGTATAACTGGAAGATATGAGCACATTAATAGCATCACAGTTACATTGATGTTTCTACATTAACCAAGTTTATCTTTTAAAGAAATGGCAGTACAGTGCTCTAAAATAACAGTTCTGTTTTAAACAGTTGTTTAATTTTTATGGTTGCTTGCTCTGGAAAAAATAAAACTTAATAAACACAATGTTATGAGTAATCTTATGTTTTAAGAAATTTTTGTCTCTTTAACACATGACTAATTTTTACAATCTTACACAGACTTTAGTAGAAAGTCTGTGTAAGATTGTAAACATTTTATACAGATTTTGTACTAAAAATTGATAGACCTTAGTATATCAATCAGATATCAAACAAAAACACTCATGAATGAGTAAATCCAAATCAAATTTACTTTACTTTTTAATCAAAATATTAGACAAATGTATTGAACAGTGTAAACCATTTTTTGGTTGAAGGAAAAGTCCTAGAACAAAGTCATATAGACCTTTGGTAGACAATAATATTTTATTAGATTTTTGAACACCTAGAAAAACTTATAGGCATAAATTTGAAGACATTTATATTTATCTGTTTATCCAATCTAAATTGAAACGTTTAAACCACGTGAATTAAAGATCTGTGGTCCACTTTTTAAAATTTGTTTTTATGAGCGCTTTTTTATATGAGTGCTCCTTATATATGTTAATTTGTGTATCATTTGAATGATATACGGACATTTGTGTGTGTATATATATATATATAGACATACAACACATAACAAAAGTGTGCACACCTAATAACAGTGAAGGCCTTGTAGCTTTTCACAGGTGAAATCACCATTGCAATGTTTTTAAAACTCCACAGTTGGTCAAAGATAAAACTGATCAGAAAAACATTAACCTAGGTCTGTAGGATCAAAATCATAAACTCAAAAAAAAAAAGAATCTAAGAAAAAATTATGAGTCCTAGAAAAAATGACTGGCCGGTAATTAGTAAATACCATACCATTTACCATTTTTTTCCCTTAGGCCTCAGATCAGTCTCCTACTGAGCTTACAGGAGACTTTCATTTGCATTTCAACAGAAGTCCTGGCTGAGGTCTGGAAGGAGCAGGAAAAAACTGCTATTCTGAGCAGACACCTCAGGCCTAAGGCATTTTAACCATAATTTTCTGGTTAGGATGTTGAAAATTATGCTACAAGTTTAAGATACAATTCACAAAATTTTATATCTCTACATCTTGTTTTGTCAACAGATATCATACTATGATTTACTATCCTTGTCCAAATTAATGCACTGGTAAACACAGTGACATTTTCCCAGGCTACCCAATTCAAAATTGGAGAAAAAAAGACTGCATGATTGGGAAGTTACTTGCCAACTTGGAAGTAGAGTTCTTTAGTTTTCCATCCTAAGTATTTAAGTTCTCTGGCATGAATTTTCTGAAATCAAAAACTAAACAATTACCTAAACCCGACTTTTAACTTCAATATTGTGCAATGCTTCAAAAAACGCATTCAGATACCAGATTTTTACAATAAAACATCATCATTTAGACACACATTCAGCTAAGATCATTCTCAAGAAACAATTTATAATATAAACACATTATTGCACATGTCTTAAAGGGCCAAAAACAAAGGCACAAGACAGACAGAAAGGAACTCCAGAATATGGCTGACAGACAGAAGCCTTTAAAACAGAGCAGATAAGAGAAAAATATCCTGCACCAGTGGCACCACAGATGTCCCCACAAGGGGACCAGATGTTTTCACAGAGAAGCTACCTGAAATGTAAAATCAAGGGTCTCCATGGTGACTTTACTGCATTTAGTGTCCCCTTTTTATTTTTCTCTTTTAAAAGAAGACAGAGGTGTCATAATGCTTACAGTGCAGGGAAGGAAGGAGGGAATTCCCTGAAGCAACAGGGCTTTGGCAGTTGCTGGGGTCCCTCAGTCCCTCCTTTTACTTACAGGATTAGCTCTTCTGTTTCGGGTCCACTCCAAGCATGCTCCATCTCCTAACATTTCAGTCGTCAGCTCTCAAAAAGTTCTGGGACGGGGCCGGGTATCAAAATTTGTAACTTAAAGTTCGGTTTCTGAACCTGAAGCAAATTAATGCTAATTTAATAATGAGGACAGGGTTTTGCGAAAAAGAAAATGGAGGTTTATTGCTTTGCTATCAAAGGAAAAACAAGGGGACTCTGCCAAAAGGTTGTGACTCTCATGATCTGGAGGGACAAGGGATTTTAAAGAGTTTCACTTGTTAACCTGGGATATACTCAGTTCTTCGTTCCCCAGCAGGCATTGCCCTGTGCAGTGGGTGTGCTCCAGGCAGCCAGCTAGGGGCTTCTTTCTTCCTGCTTAACAAAGGTGGGTAAAGTTCATCACAGTTCCTTAAAACACAGTCGAAAGGGTGTCAGGCTTACTTGCTTTGTTACCCTTTTTCACGTCCAATATCCTTAAAATTTTACCACAGAAATCACACAAAAAAACGCACAAAAACAAACAACAAAAAACATATAGACCACAGAACAAAACACAGAAAAACAGAATCCTGGTGCCGAAACAGAAAAACAGAGGAGCAATGCAACATCTTGCTAAAGCTCCAGGGTAGGAGCGTGTGTGTGCCCATCGGCACCTCTCTACCCTTCCAGAGGAATTCCCTACAGAACAGAACAGAGGACAGCATGATTCTCATTACTGTCCTGGACAGGAGTGTATGTGAGCCTCCCCAGGCCACCTCTCTGTCATCAGAAGAGATCTCCCTTAACCAGATATCAGATGTTATAAAGGCGCCACTTACCTATGGAGGCCTCCTTCACCAGGGGCTTGATAATAGTTTTAGTGTGGTGGTTCACTGCAGTGCTCCCCAGACTGACGGCTCACTCCAAGGCCTTGGAACATCTCAAGTTGTGCACCCCCTAGAGTGGTTCTCCAGCCCAGTGCCCTGGAGGGAAGGCCAGCTTCAGAATTTTCAGCAGTCTGGTTTTGTGATCTGCTCGGGCAGGGTCATCTCACTGGGGAACTCCAAAATTTTGGACTAGGATGCAAGAAAAGACCACTGACTCCAATTAAAATCAAATTAAGGCAAGCTTATTATTTCAACAGGCTGGGCTGCCTCTCCTTTCCAAAATGGCGGGAACAAGACAGCAACCCCACCTTTCCTACAGCCCAGCTATATAGCCCAGAAAGTTACACAAACGGGTGGTTACAGATAACAAAACTTTGAAAGCATCACACTAATGGTAGTTTACATTTTTTTTTTTTGCTGGCCCCAATATCAGAAATAATGAGGACCATTAGAGCCTCAGAGAGGGTTGTTGTCTGGCCAGGGAAGGCCAATATTTATGAGGTGTCACTAAAGTTTCAGAAAGTACTGTTATCTGGTCAGAGAGCCAGGTGTGGATGAGTTCAAGGCACGGGCAGGCGTTCCAAGCAGGTTCAGAATTTGCAGTAATTTAGAGAAAAGCCAAAATTATCTTTTCACGGCTTTGTGGCAAGATGGTTCCCAATTTTAATAAAAAATCAGGTTGGGTCTATCAAGCCTCTCCCTTACTTTTGGAAACTCCTCTGCAAACTCCAATGTTGTGAACTCCCGAGCATTTTAATTCCAGATATGTATTCACAGAATTTCTAACTCTTCTATTCCAATTGTGTCTTTCTTGGGGCGAAGGTAATATCAAGTCATTGTTCTGGATGAGAGTGGAAATATTTTTGTGTAGCACATATTTGCATACACATTTAGGAGATCACTCCTCCTAAACACTGTTGGAACAGAAAATTCAAACTATGGGGGAGCTTCTTAGTTGAACAACATTATTCATGAATCCAAGTTCATTAAACAAATAGTTTTGGATCAGTGGATGATATATATTTCAAGATGAATTTCAATTGGCATATACTATGCTACATTTTAATGTCTGTGTGTGTTTTTGTTTATAATGTTTTGCGATTTATATGGATTTAAAATCAAGTTTCCACAAGATTATTCTCAGAAATATTCATCCACCTGAAATACATATTTGTTTCCTAGTACTGAAAACTAACTTCAGTAAATGGTGCATAAAAATCCTAATATTTCTACAGTAACTGACCCAGATTAATATCAATGCAAGTAGATTCCTAGGGGACATGATGTGTATTTTGATGTTCATTTTTATTCAACACTGCTACATTACTATTTCTGCAGCTTATGCACATCATACTGTATATATTTCATTCAAAAGTTCGCAAATTTATATGCATGTGTTTCACGTTCAATCACTTCCTGCTTCAGAACACATGAATTCCTCCAGGTTTCTTGACTATTCTTTTCATGATACTTCTTTCCAAACACATTATTTTTGATTTCCATAATCACGTTTGAAGCGAAACTCACACACTTTTCAGGATAAAATATAACCCTAATATTACCATTAGATGTATAAGTGGTTGGAATGAATGATTGCATATCAATATGAGATTTCTTTTATATTTTCAGATATCAATTCAATCCATTATTTAAAGTGGAACCAGTTATATTATTTATACACAGTATGGTCTATTCATGCATAATCTGCATATTCATAGACACAGGGTACACCTATTTGTACCCCAAATACTAAATTATACTTCTACAAAACATTGCTCCAGAAACAGTGGAAGAAATACTCATGTCACCTGATCTACACATACATTTTATCACAATAATATTCTGGACACAAAATGCAATGGTCACACTTATGATTTTAAAAAAGCCTAAATGGAAAGTGAACATGGATTACAAAAAAACATCCAAGTCCTGGTTACCTAATGCTCTCGAATTCAATCCTATTTGTGACAACATATTTGTTTCTTCCTAAGATTATATATTCAAACTCAACCCTGTTGAAAATGTCTAAACCAATTACACACTTTATACTTTTGCTGATTTCCTAATGTCTCTATTTATGTCTGCTTTCCTACAAATTTTCCCCTGTTCATCATTGTGACTGACTCTTCACATGTGCTGACATTTACATTCACTCTCTACCCGAAACCCTATTTGTAAAGAACTTTTGGTCCAAATCCTATACTCACTCTTCTTTATAAACCTGCTGACTACCTTGGTAATCCTACGGACTATTCCTTTATGACTAGATGTTCTGTTTGTTATTCAATCATCCGAGGTACAAGATCCAATTTCATTGTATATTGACTTATCTGAGACATCTGTGCAGAATATAATTCAAAGCTAAGTATCCCACTCAAGGGCCCAATGCCCTACTTGGCTTCAAATCTTCCCTAGATTTCTGTTATATTTTACCTATATATTCTTGTAAATATCACAGGTTTCCAATACCATTATTCATCCAGCAGAATGATTGCTAACCAAAATTGAACATATTATTAACCCTAACCATACACTGTTCCCTCAATCTAACTTTAGAGCAGTGCAGGGACAGAGTTGTTCTTACAAAAGAGGAATGTTGGGGATCTTCCACCTGCTGAGAATATCAAAGATCCATGCAGAAATGATCCCCGAAGAAGATGTAGACTGCTATGAAGGACCTGAGAGAGCAAAAGTTAGCTTCCATGGCAAACAACCTGGTCACTATGAAGGGATGTGTCTGAATAAGCCTCTCTCTTTTTAATATAGAGCAAATGGACCAAACCAGGCCTGTGTGGAGATCTTTTCCCCGGTACCAATGGTTGATATACCATTCTAACTTGTGAAAGTGTCACAGGAAGTAGGGGCAGCCTCCATCTCATGGGACCCTTGGAAGCAACTGTTAGGACAAAGTGGTTGCCAAGGCTCTGAGCTCATTCACTTCATGAAGGAAGTGACCTACCTCACTTTCTTGGTGATGGAACTGTCTGAACTTGGGATCCCTGAAAACAGGCAGCCAGAGTCAGGCCCAATAACAGTCACAGAAGTCTCACTTTTTGGATTTACCAAGGAGAGAGTCAATCTTTCTTGGTATCTACAGTTGTGAGGATGGCCAAATGCCAGGAAAGATCTGAATTGGGGTCTTTCCTGAGAAAGCAGGTATTGGCTCACCGCTGGCTCCTGACAACTTCACAGAGTGGGCCAAGGAGTCCAGATTTGAGAATAGAGAAGCCATTTCGGGGGAACATTGTATGGCCCACAAGGCAGAGGACACTCTTGATAGTCACAGACCCTCTTGGGGGAAAAAGGTGCCTTTGTGGGAATGAGTGTGTGTATGTGGTTTTGTCTCATGCTCTGAGAATAGGTAGGAAAGGCGGTTTCTTTGGTTTAGAATGGACTGTTTCTAGTAAGTCATTTGACAAAGCAAGTGTTTCTATGTCTGTGTATCCAACTGTGTCCATGGTTGTAGACATTACAAAAGAAAATGCATCAATGGATGTTTCCTGTCTAGGAGAAAACTTCCCCACATTCATCCTGCCCAATTTATGAAAGGACGGAGGCTTGCCTTATTGATGGGCAAGACCTGCTGTCTTCCTAAGTTTCTGTTTTCTTCTTGAATTCTGGCCACTCTCCAGAATAGACTCATGGTTTTGTGACCAAGATATGTAGCACCTCAAAGCTCTGTGACATGGCCGTGTACTGGATAGCTGAAGGGAATGGCGAGAATCTCAGGAAACTCAGATATCTGTGTGATCATGAAAGTCTCAGTGAAGAATCCCTGCTTTGGGCCTTTGCTTACCTATTGTTCTGTAGCACTGAATGTCAGGAAGGTCTTTGCCTAAGGCACCACTTTGTGAAACCTGAATAAAACAGTTTTCTAATGGAAATGAATGAGCATCACCTGTCTCTCTTTGAGTAATTGCTTTTGAAAGGGATGTGTCTGAGCCAGTCTGTTGGCTGTGTGTGAGGCTGTGGCTTGCATTCTCAGCACCTGATGGACCTAAAGAAAGATGCCATGTGTGCATCCAAAACCAAAATGGCCAAAAGAGCAGTCATTGTGGATAAAATCTCTTGCCTTCCTCTGTAAGGTTCCTGACCTCTATCAAGTGAGAATAGGAATCCTTTGGGTCAAATGACTTCTTCAAAGCCCTGCGGAGGCTAGCCAATAGGTGCTTGGGTTTTCTCATGACCCCAGTGCACATAAAGAATCTAAACCCCACAGTCAGTAGGCCTCAAATTGGAGAAGCTGAGCAGTATTAATGGTAGGCCTTTTTGATCACTTCTGGTTCACAGAAGGGGTGTCCAGGCCACTCTGACTTTATGGAAATGACGAGCAAGAGTGCGTATTTTGGACACTGTCTTGTCCTGCGCTCCTCATAGAAACCTCCAGCTAGAGGTTATGATGAGTGTCTATATGGAAGAAGATGAGAGCCATGTGGGACTATTTTGGTTTTAATTGTGGTCATTTGTGTGGCAGTTGGAAGAGATGACTGGGTCCACCTGGGTTTGAACTCTGGTGTGAATCCCCTTAGAGACTGAGTTCTGGAAGTGACCTCAGAGAAGTATTGCCATGAATCGAGTTGGGATTTTAGGAAGCCATGCATGAGAGTCGCCCTTATAAACTTAGATCAAGGTCCAGGGTGGCTTTCCACAGAGCACTGGGAATCTCAGCCAAATTATCCCATGATTTTATTCTTAAAGACTTGGCAGCCATACTTGAGAGTCAAAACACACATGGAACTCACATTGTAGACCTCAATAGGCCTGGCTTCATGTAAACTTTTGGCCACTCTATGGGAAGCGTTGCCTATGAAAGTTCTCCAGAGTTTCACTGAAATGAGCTTCCTCAACATTTAATGGTTCTTGAAAGCCACAGTGCCTCCCAACTACATCCTTGAAAAATGGCTAGATAAATACTTTGAAATTTTTGAAATTCCCATGACCAGGTGGCACTGGAGTATCTTTGGATGTCCTGCTGCTGATCATGAGTGTACCAGAGAGTGCCTTGATTGACTGGAATTTATAAAAATAATGTAGAACAGAGATGGTAGTAAGTTGGAGCCTGCTGAGTAGTGGGCCTAGAGCAGTGGTAGCCACGTGTGTGATAAAACATCTGTGGTGGGTCCATGTGATTAGCCCATTTGCTTCCAAATGGCTTGTGACTGACATGGTGCAGCCAGCAGACCCTTATTTGTAAAGGCATCTTTTTATTTGGAGAGCTTTCAAGGTAATGATCAGAATCAGGTTGATATGGTCAAGGGTGCAAGCTATGTGAGAAAGAAGCCTGGTTGTTTCATTCTCCTGCAGACCCTAACCCACCACACATGACAGAACTCCCTCTAGCACTGTGTCCCAGTTGAACTTGTTGTTCAAAAAGCCCAGTGCAGCAGCAAGAACCAAAAGCCCCAGTGCAGCAGCAAGAACCACCACAAAAATTTGAGGAGGACCAAATGGCTTCACAGTCCACACGGGGTGAAACTTAGCCTCCAGTGGCCACACTTTACCTACAAAGAGAGAATTCAGCACTGCTGCCTCAGGTTCATTTGAAAATAAGAATCCATGTTCTCCAGGTCATATAGATGCAGACCCAGCTTTGATGGTCTCACTACAAAAGAAGCTAAAACTCCTTAATACAACATATATTTCAAGTGCCCAGCTTCAGAGGCAGTTTCTCAAGAAGTCTTTAGGCCAGCAGAGCTCAATGTTTGTGGAGTGTTTACCATGTCCCTTACTTTTGGAAACTGCTCTACCACCTCCAAGGTTGTGAACTCCTGAGCATATTCCATTCCAGATTTGCATTCACAGATTTTCTAACTCTTCTCCTCTAATTGTGTCTTACCTGGGGTGAAGGTAATGTCAAGGCATTGTTGTGGATGAGAGTGGGAAGATTTTTGTGTAGCACATATTTGCATACACATTGGATTCATTTTCCAATTTCCCATTAAAAATACTGAATCCCTGACACGAACCCATACCCTACTAGACTCTTACTACTAATCCTAATATGATGGAGAAAAATAACCCAAACAGAATAGAAATACAAGCAGTACAGAGAAGGCATGGTGTATAGTTGGACTTGCCTTTTGCATTATGTAGGGTAGGTGTTATAAATCTAGATAATTTTTAATTGAAATAGTTCTCCATGTGTTTTTAAAGTTAACAAATATGTGAATTTCTATCTCCCTTTCTCTGTAGCCTATTCAGCAAATGTATTTTTATATGCACATATAGAATCCTAGCTGGTATCACATGTACATACTTGTTTGGAGGCTGACGTGGCAGATAAAAATTATGAGAAGAGATAACTCCTCGTAAATGCTGTTGGATCTTAAAATTCAATCTATGGGTGATCTTCCTAGTTGAACAACATTATTCATAAATCCATGTTCAGTAAAATTAATATTTTTGGATCAGTGGACGATATATATTTCAGCATGAATTTCGATTGGCATATATACTGCTACTCTTTAATGTCTGTGTGTGTTTTGTGTTTGTGTGTATATATATATATATATATATATATATATATATATATATATATATACAATCTCCAGATTTTTTAAAATATAAAATATATGTGTCTTATTATACACTCCCTAAATACATTCATATTCATGTATGTGGATTTATAATCAAATTTTTACAAGATTATTCTCAGAAATATTCATCCCCCTGAAACACATATTTGTTTACTAGTACTGAAAACTAACTTCAATGAAAGGTGCATACAAATCCTAATATTTCTGCAGTAACTTACCCAGGTTAATATCAATGCAAGTAGATTCCTATTGGACATGATGTGTATTTTGACATTCATTTTTATTCAACACTGGTACAGTACTATTTCTTCAGTTTATGCACATCATCGGATAAATGTTTCATCCAAAATTTCAAAATTTAAAACTTTTGATTCACTTTCAATCACTTCCTGCTTCAGAACACATGTATTCCTCCATGTTTCTTGACTGGTCTTTCATGAGACTTCTTTGCAAACACATTGTTTTCGATTTGCATAATCAATTTTGAAGCAAAACTCACACACTCTGCATGATCAACCGTAACACTAATATTACCATTAGATGTACAACTGGTTGTAATGAATGTATGTATGCCAATATCAATATAAGATTTCCTGTATATTTTCAGATATCAATTTATTCCAATTCCAATTTCTAATGTTGGGTCCAGTTATATTATTTATTCACAGTTTGGTCTATTCATTCATCATCTCTATATTCATCAAAACAGGGTACACATATTTTTTTCCCCAATACTAATTTATAGGTTGTAAAAATATTGCTCCCCATAATGGTGGAAGAAATACTCATATCACCTGATCTACATATACATTTTTATCACAGTAATATTCTGGACACAAATGTAAAGGTAACACTTATGATTGTACCAAAACCTAAATTGAACGTGAATATATATTACTAAAACCATCCATGTCCAGGTCGCCTAATGCTCTCAAATTTCAATCCTATTGGTGACTACATATTTGTTTCTTCTAATATCATATATTCAACCTCAACCCTGTTGAAAATGTCTAATCCTGTTACTCACTTTATACTTTGCCTGATTTCCTAATGTCTCTATTTTATATCTGCTTTCCTACATATTTTTCCCAGTTCATCATTGTGACTGACTCTTCATATGTGCTGATATTTTCATTCACTCTCTAAACGAAACCCTATTGCTAAAGAACTATATTTCCAACTCAAAGACTCACTCTTCAACCTAAACCTACTATTTTCCTAATCCTACTGACTATCCCTTTTTGACTGGATGTTCTCTTCGACATTCAGGCATCTGAGGTACTAGGTTTTATTCCATTGTATGTAGATTTACCTGCGACCACATTGCAGAATGTAATTCAAAGCTAAATATCATAATCAAGGGCCCAATGCCCTTCCTGGCTTCAAATCTTACCTAGATTTCTCTTTTCATACTTATATTTCAAATACATATTCTTATAAATATTTCAGGTTCCCAGTACCATTATTCATCCAGCAGAATGATTCCTAACACAAATAAAACATGTTTTTAACCCTAACCATACACTGTTCCCTCAATCTAAATTTACAGAGGGAAGGGACAGAGTTGGTCTTACAGTAAAGAAATGTAGGGGGTCTTCCACCTACTGAGACCCTCAAAGTTCCATGCTGAAATGATCACTGGAGAATATATACGCAGCTATGAAGGACCTGAGAGAGCAAAAGTCATGTTCAATGGCAAACAACCTGGTCAGGATGAAGGTTTCTGTCTGAATCAGCCTCTCTATTCTTAATGTAGAGAAGATGGACCAAACCAGGCCTGTGTGGGTAGCTGTTCCCGGGTGCCTATGGTTGATATAAGATTCTAACTTGTGAAAGTGTCACAGGAATTAGGGACAGCCTCCTTTTCATGTGAGACTTGGAAGCCACTGGTTGGACAAAGTGGTTGCCAAGGCAGTGACCTCATTCAGTTCCTGAAGGAAGTGACCTCACATCACTTCCTTAGTGAAGGAAATCTCAGAACTTGAGATTCATGAAGCCAGGCACCCAGAGTCAGTCCCAGTCCCAGTCCCTTTGGTCTCACTTGTTTGGATTTACCAAGGACAGAGTAAGTCTTTCTTGGTACGTATTGATGTGAGGATTGCAAAATGCCAGTAAAGCTCTGAAGAGGGGCCTTTCCTGAGAAAGCAGGTAGTGGCTCACCTCTGGGTCCTGACACCTTCACAGAGTTGGCCAAGGAGACCAGATCTGAGACATTTCAGGCCATTTAGGGGGAAAATAATATGGCCCACCAGTCAGAGGACACTCCGGATAGTAACAGACCTTCTTGGGGGAAGGAGCTGCCTTTGTGGGTGTTGGTTTGTGGTTTTGTCTCATTTTCTGAGAATAGGTAGGCAAGGCGCTTTATGTGCTGTGGAATGAACTGTTTATTGTAAGTCATTTGACAAGGCGAGTGTTTCTATGTCTGTTTACCTCACTGTGTCCGTGGTTGTACTCATTAGATAAAAAGAATGCATCAATGGATGTGTCCTGTCTAGTAGAAAGCTTCCCAGAATTCATCCTGCTCAATTTATGAATGGAGTTCAGATTGCCTTATCAATGGGTAACACCTGCAATCTTCCTAAGTTACAGTTTTCTTCCAGAATTCTGGCCCCTCTCCAGAATAGTCTCATGGTTTTGTCTCTAAGGAATGTACCACCTCCAAGCTCTGTGACATGGCCATGTACTGGATAGCTCAAGTGAATTGTGAGCATCTCAGAAAAATCAGATATATGTGTGACCACTAAATCTCAGTGGAGAAACCCTGCTTTGGGCCTTTTGCTTACCTATTATTCTGTTGCTATGAATGTCACGAAGTTCTTTGCCTCAGGCCACCAATTTGTGAAGCCTGAAGAAAACAGTTTTCAAATGGAAATGAATGGGCATCACCTAGGGCTCTTTGCTTAATTGCTTTGGAAAGGGATGTGTCTGAATCAGCCTCTTGGCCCTGTGTGAGGCTGTGGCTTAGATTCTCAACACCTGATGGATCTAAAGAAAGATCCCATGGATGCATACAGAACCAAAATAGCCAAAAGAGCTGTCATTGTGGATGAAGACTCTCGCCTTCCTTTCAAAGGTTCCTGACATCTATCAAGTGAAAATAGGGATCCTTTGGGTCAAGTGAGTTATTCAAAGTCCTGCAGAGGCTAGCCCATACGTGCTTGGGTGTTTTCATTACTCCAATTCACATAAAGAATCTAAACCCCACAGTCAGTAGGCCTCAAATTGGAGAAGCCAAGCAGTATTAATGGCAGACCTATTTGATCACTCCTCGTTCACAGTCAGGGTTTCCAGGCCACACTGATTTTAGGCAAATCGGGGGAAAGGTAAGTTATTTTGGACATTGTCTTGGTCTGTGCCCCTCATGGAAAACTCCATCCAGAGGTTATGATGAGGGTCTACATGGAAGAAGATAAGGGCCATGTGGGAGAATTTTGTTTTGAATTGTGGTAAGTTGTGTGGCAGTTGGAAGAGATGCCTGGGTTTACCTGGGCTTTAACTCTGGTGTGATTCCCCTTAGAGTCTGAGTTCTGGAACTGACCTCAGAGAAGCATTGTCATCAATTGTGTTTGAATTTTACTAGGCCATGCATGAGAGTTGCCCTTGGAACCTGAGATCTAGGCCCAGAGTGGCTTTCCACAGAGCACTGGGAATCTCAGCCAGGATATCACATGATTTTATTCTGAAAGACTTTCCAGCCACAGTTGAGTCAAAACACGCATGGACCTCACATTGTAGACCTCAATGGGCCTGGCTTCATGTGACCTTTTGGCTACTCTTTGGGAAGCCTTGCCTGTGAGTGTTCTCTAGAGCTTTCATTGAAATGAGCTTCCTCAACATTTAATGGTTCCTGAATGAATTGAAACCCCCAGAGCCTCCAACTTCATCCTTGACAAATGGCTTGATAAATACCATGAAATTTTTGAAATTCCCATGACCAGGTGGCACTGGAGAACTTTTGGATGTCCTGTTGCTGATGATGAGTGTACCAGACAGTGCCTTGATTTACTGGGTTTCATGAAATTTGTGTAGAACAGTGATGCCAGTAAGTTGGATCCTGCTCATTAGTGGGCCTAGAGCAGTGGTGTGAAGGTGTGTGATAAAACATGTGTGGTGGTGACATGTGGATCTGCCATTGGCTTCCCAAAGGCTTGTGACTGACATGGTACAGCCAGCATACCCTTCTATGCAAAGGTGTTTTTTATATAGAGAGGTTTCAGGGCAATGTTCAGAATCAGGTTGCTATGGAAATGGGGGCAACTTATGTGGAATTGAATCCTGGTTGGTGCATTCTCATGCAGACCGTGACCCTCCACATGGGACAGAACTCTCTCCAGCACTGTGTCCCAGTTTAGCTCCTTGTATTTCATGAAGCAAATACCAAACTCCCAGTGCACCTGTGAGAAACACCACGAAAATTGGAGAATGACCAAATGGCTTCACAGTCCACACGTGGAGACACTTACAACCCAGTGACCATAGTTAAACTACAAAGAGAGTATTCAGCATGGCTGCCTCATGTTCATTGGAAAATTAGAAACAATATCCTCCAGGTCACATTGTTGCACACCCAGATTTGATGGTCTCCCAACAAAGGAAGCTAAAGCTCCTAACAACAACATATATTTTTAAGTGCCCAACCTCAGAGGAAGTTTCTCAAGAAGTCTTTACACCAGCAGAGCTCCATGTTTGAGAAATGTTTACCCTGTCCCTTACTTTTGAAAACTCCTCTACCACCTCGGAGGTTGTGAACTCCTGAGCATTTTTCATTCCTGATATATATTCACAGATTTTCTAACTTTTCTCCTCTAATTGTGTCTTACTCGGAACAAAGGCAATGTCAAGGCAATGTTCTGGATGAGAGTGTGAACATTTTTTTGTAGCACATATTTACATACACATTGCATTCATTTTACAATTTTCCATTCAAAATACTGAATCTCTGACATGAACCCATACCCTACTAGACTCTGACTACTACTCCTAATATGATGGAGAAAAATAACACAAACAGAATAGGAATACAAGCAGTTAGGAGAAATCATAGTGTATAGTTGTACTTGTATTTTGCATGATTAATGGTAGGTGTTATAAATCTAGTCAATATTTAATTTAAATAGTTCTCCATGTGTTTTTAAGGTTAACAAATATGTGAATTCCTGTCTCCCTTTCTCTGTATCCTATTTAGCACATGTACTTTTAAATGCACATATAGAATCATACCTGGTATCACATGTACATTTTTGTGAGGTGGCTGATTTGGCAAATACAATTTGTGAGAAGTGATCACTCCTCTTAAACGCTGTTGGAACTGAAAATTCAACCTATAGGTGAGCTTCCTAGTTGAACAACATTATACATAAATCCATGTTCAATTAAAGAAATATTTTTGCATCTGTGGATGATATATATATATCATG